>NW_010105590.1:0-1793 GCF_000699245.1 Pterocles gutturalis | reverse complement strand
CTTTGCTGTCCCCCGTCCCTTGCTGTCCCCCGTCCCCTGCCCTGTCCCCTGTTGTCCCCTGGGTCTCCGCAGGCCACCCCTCGTGCCTGCAGTTCACGCCGGTGATGATGGCGGCCGTCAAGACCTACCGCTGGCAGTGCATCGAGTGCAAGTGCTGCAACATCTGCGGCACCTCCGAGAACGACGTGAGCACCCCAAAAGCGCGGGAGGACCCCCAAAATGACGGGAGGACCCCCAACATCGTGGGTGGACCCCCAGAATCACGGGAGGACCCCCAAAAGCACGGGTGGACCCCCAGAATCGTGGGAGGACCCCCAAAGTCGTGGGTGGACCCCCAGAATCACGGGAGGACCCCCAAAAGCACGGGTGGACCCCCAGAATCGTGGGAGGACCCCCAAAGTCGTGGGTGGACCCCCAGAATCACGGGAGGACCCCCAAAAGCACGGGTGGACCCCCAGAATCGTGGGAGGACCCCCAAAGTCGTGGGTGGACCCCCAGAATCACGGGAGGACCCCCAAAAGCACGGGTGGACCCCCAGAATCGTGGGAGGACCCCCAAAGTCGTGGGTGGACCCCCAGAATCACGGGAGGACCCCTAAAATGATGGAAGGACCCCTAAAATGATGGGAGAACCCCCTAGAATGGCAGGAGGACCCCTAAAATGATGAGGGTACCCCCAGAACAATGGGAGGACCCCCTAAAATAATGGGAGGACCCCCCAGATTGACGACAGTACCCCTAAAATGATGGGTGTACCCCTAAAATGACAGGAGAACCCCCCAGAATGATGAGAGCACCCCTAAAATGATGGGAGGACCCCCAAAGGGATCGGGGCACCCCTCAGGGACACCCCAGGTGTCACCCCACCCGGAGAAGGGACGGGGAGAAGCCCCGGAGCGGCTTCTTGCTTCAGGGACGAGGTTTAATCCTCCGTAGGATGCGTCCGAGGCTTTTTTGGGGGAAAATCTGTGGATTTTAATCACCTGGAGGACACGGGAGCGTATTTTGGGGGAAAATCTTTGTGTTTTTAGCGGTCCGTCAGAGGCATTTGGGGGAAAATCTTCGGATTTTAATAGTCTTTAGGACACAGGAGAGTCTTTTGGGGGAGAAATCTTCAGGTTTTAATGGTCCGTAGCGCAGAGCAAAGTCTTTTTGGGGTGAAATCTTCCCTTCCATGGCATCCTTAAGCCAAAACCGTGTGAAATAATGCAAATTTTTCCCCATTTTTCCCCCCGCTTCGGCTTAGGACCAGCTGCTTTTCTGCGACGACTGCGACCGCGGTTACCACATGTACTGCCTGACCCCCCCGATGTCGGAGCCGCCCGAAGGTGAGTCCTTGGAAATGGGGCCAAAAAAGCCAGAATTCAGACCAAAATATTTCTCAGATGCACAGATCCATTTTTCTCCATGTTTTTTGGGACAATTGGGGATCTGTCGTGCCGGGGTCCGTCATTCTGAGTTATTCCTCTTCTGGAGACGCAGAAAAACCTTTTATCACCCCAAAATCCATCCCTTGCACCCCAAAATATTTCCCTATCGGCCGGTAAAGCTGCGAAGCTTCGCTCTTCATCCTCCTCTTCCTCCTCCCTTGTGCTGACTCACGGCGTCGAAGCACAAAAAGAAAACAACCCAAAAAAACTGTTAACAACACAAAAAAAACAACCCCAAAATCTCGCCGATGCCTCGTCGTTGGTTAATTATCCCGACGGTTAATTATCAACCCCTCTCCTGGCTGCCTTCGCTTGAAGGTTAACGAGGAGGAAGACTCCGGGGTCACAACCAGCCCCGAAAACC
>NW_010105589.1:26157-42276 GCF_000699245.1 Pterocles gutturalis | reverse complement strand
ATTTCAGCAATTAATGCATATATGATATGTACACCCACACACAGCATGAGTTATCTAGATTGAACCTCATTAAGAACACCTAAATTGTCTTCAAATCATGACAGTTACAAAAAGGTGTTGATTTATAAAAAAAGATCACAGCCAGGCTTTAAATGCAGACATTGGCATGTTCACTCTGCCTGTCCCTAGAGAAGACAAAACACAAGCCAGCTCTAGCTGGGGACTGCTTGCATCCACAGTGCAGTGCTGTGTCTAAACAAATAAGCCCCGCAGGTGACTGCAGGCTGCTGGATGGAGTTTGTATTAGCATACACAAGCTTCTGTAAACTATTAGCAGGTGTTAAGCTTCCTCCTGGCATACTTGAAGTCACTATACATAACACCTAATTATGAAATTATAAGAGTTCTAATAAATATTTCAAATTATATTTTTTTAAAAAATGGTGACCATATCTGTTCTTATTGCCAAGTTGATACATGTAAACCAAGTGAGTTCAAAATCTTTAGTGTAGGCTCACCTTCATGACAAGTTCTGAAAACTTCGGAGAGCTGGCTGTTGCTAGCAGACTGTCTTGGAGCAAAAGAAGCAGAGCACTAGAAAGAATAAATTTATAACAGTTACTCAGGAAAAATGCTACACACAAATAGAGATGCCAGCTCCCTGCCCAATACCCCACCAAAGAATGGGGTTAGTCCAACAGCTTACATCATGTTGTGTCACAGCTCGCTCCTTTCTAGAATGTGACAAGAGTTTAAGAGGCAGTCTGCTGAACTACAAAGCCTATAGAATCATACTAAGCTGGTTTGTTTAGCCTGCCTCCAGATCTGCAGATTGTGCAGTCAAATTCTGACCACTACTGACTATCAGTGATAATTCATTAGCCAGCTGCATGATTCTACAGACGTCATTCTTTGCTTACAGATTCTGTGACCAAACAAGCTCAGCCATTCCAGGAACACACTAGAACAGGCGAAGAGAAGCAGTAATTGTGCAATTTTCATTATATACCTCAAGATGTTGGTCTGGTCAGACTTTTCCAGAACTTTCACTACCAAGAGGTTGACTGATCGGATGACCTGCTCACCCTCCTCAAGGTCTTCAACCCGAGAATCCAGCATTAATGTAATAAGACCATGCATTAGGTCCTTCAGCACACCAGTGGAGGCCTCTCGAGCCAGACTCTCTATCTGAAATAGCTACAAATGGACAACAGTATTAGTTTTCCCTGCATGTAATGCTTTAGTGTAAGTTCTCTAGACTACCTTGTCAAATCATTTGACACACCCCCATCCCTCCCAACATTAAACAACAAAAATGTAACCAGGAAGTTATTTCTACTGAGAGACTTCTGAAAATACATAGACCATCAACTAAGCACTCACAAGGTAAGCAATATTAAAACAGAGCTTAATAAAAGCGTTAAGAGTGGCTGTATTCTGTGGAAGCAACAGACAGACCTCCTTCCCTTCCCTAATTTCTCATTCCCCACTCCCTCTCAAAAGGTGCATTGCTAGAGCAGACAATTAGCAACAAGCCTTCCTAAATAAGACTCAATAATAAGCTAACGTAGGTATAGGACAGACATTCCATTCTCCTGCAACTTCTGCACAGAAATTATTTGCTCTTCACCTTAACTTTTAGGTCAAAGCCTTACCGAGATCATGCTCCCAATAATACAGCTGTAAAGTTTGACTATCTCATCTTTGTCAAGCTTCTCATCTGCCATGTGTGTGTTGTAGATTAGACGAAGTTGCATCAATGTAGCTATTAGGAATTGGTCAATGTGGCCAGACATAGCTTCTGCTTTGTCTTCCTGTCTGAGAACCTCATCAATCTAAGATTTAAAAACAAAACATCCAAGAAAAGTCAACATAATGTAAATAGTGCAAAATAACTATAATTTAATAACTTTTCTACAGAAAAAGTCTTGCCCTGCCCAATCTAATTGCCAAGGCACTTCTGTTCTAAGCTTTCATCTGAAATCAGTAGCCACAGACTTCTATTGCTAATCCAAATACAACCAATTATTGATACTGCAATCCTATCCTGTACACAAATAAAAACATGAAATGCTGCATTATGGATTCTGTAATTAACAGCTTTATGAAATCTTCTTGATAAAATATTTCTAAGTAGTTAAAGCCACCCTAGAAACATGTAAAAGCTATGAGGCAAGACATTTATTTTGCTGGGGATCTTAAATGTAAACTGTTTTACAAAGTTAAGCCTCAATGGCTTAACTGGCTTTTTCAAATGTATAGCACAGATATCCTTCTTTTTTTCTTAGCGCTTCTGTGTTAAGAGTCTCTTCTACATCATCCAAATGGAATTTCTAATGCTAAAGCGAGTCAGATGGCCCCTGTGCACTTAGTTTTGTCATCAGGGAGATTCTGAGCAGAGTCCATGTCACCTGACATGATTGCTCCACCACAGTGCAACTCATCACCCTCGCAGACAAATAGTTTAGTACAGTGTGATTAGCTGCTGCCTTCATTCGCTTACCTGTGCCAGAGCCTGGATGCTTGTATTTATATCACCACTGGCTACTTGGGAAATGACAAAGTTGATAGTAGAAGCTGTGTTACTGTGCATGTCATCAAAGTGCGGGGACACAGCACGGATTCTAAACAGTTGAAGAAAACAGGATTCATTACTCTTCGGAGAAAGAGCTCTAATTTACACTGAACTACTATACTGCAATGACAGTTTAGAGACAAGGATTTAATTCTTCACAGAACACTCAAGGAAGGAATCATAGCTCTTAATATGTTTATTGCACTACTTGTGAAGACACTGATGATGCATTCACAAACTCAAGATCCTTTTACTAACCAAACACGTAATCAGAACTTGTTCTTCATTAGAAATAGCTGCTCTCCAGATTCCAGAACAGTACAATAGACCATCACTTTGACATCTCTCTTCAAATTAGCCAGCACTACCTTCTTATGTAAAGAAGTCCGAATGTGGAAACCAGCACGGTCAATTCACTTCTCAAAATAGTTTTTACGTAGCCCTACTGGTTTCACGTAGGAGTTAAAACTAGACTTACTTGGGCTCAGGAATCAAGACTGGCTCAAAGATGTCATCTAGTTTGTGCTGTACAAGTGCTGGCATCTCACATCTGACAGTACCATTGTCATTTTCAATTTCATCAAGATCCAGCTGAAATTCCCGTGGAACTGTAGGCGTTGTCTCAGAGTGACTGCCCATGTTGCGAGTTTGGCTATAGAAACCAGGAGAGATGTTTATGATATGTACACAAGAGGCAAGAGTACTAGCACTAGCATCCACTGGTAGCCCTAAAGCTCTCATAATAATAGAACAGATTTTGAAGTTCTGATTTTATTCAAGCCCCCTAATAATCCCCTTTGCCTTTCCTCTAGCCATTAGTAAAACAAGCTTTTGTAGGCCAGCAGAGCAGCTCCTAGTTACTTGCCTTTCTAGTTTCTCTTATAAGCCACCACAAGACCCCCTGCATCTGTGATAGGTATGCACTGGTTCATTCTGACAGATACCTAGGCACAGTTTAAAGTAGGATTAATGGAATATAGTGGTAATGAGTGGCTTTTTAAAAATGATGAATAGGATGCCTACATACATAGCAACCTTGCAAGCTGAACCTAGGACTCCCAGCATCCTGCATGACTTGTGCTGCAGATTAGATTTTTCAATGAAATGTTCTAATACATAGTTCCGAACAGGCACTTTTATTCCAAGATAATAAGCAGGTGGCAAGGAATACAGCTTCTGAGCTTTTTGTTTCTGGTACTGTTGCCTCAGGCTCTATGCTTCACACTTGCTCATCCAGTTCTGTGCTGTATGTCTGCCCTAATGAGAACAAGATGCATTCAACACCAAGTTCGATGCTACACAAAAGAAGTTCTCCAATATTTCTAACAGCTGGAAGTGGAAGTGCCACATCTGCCTGCAGTTTGATCTATAGTCACCTTGTCAGAAACCCGTATTTTTGCTTTCTTTAAGTCAGAGACCTGTAAATAACCTAGAAGTGGCCATGGTAAAACCTGTCACACTCAGGAAGGGATGACTAAGACAGAAACTGAAAGATACAAGAGCCTTGCTACCAAGGATTTAGTGGGCAGTACTTACATCCTATAAGTGCGATACATAATTCTGTCCATGGAGAAGCAGTGAAAAAAGGCACAAGACCATTTAGAAAGATTTCAAGACAGACAAGACAAAAAAGAGATTCAGACATTTTGTTTTATATTATTTGGCCAATTTTCACAACATGCAGAGATGATGATAGAAGAACTAAAATAACATCGCCAGACATGATATTAGCACATACACTATGCAGGCTAGACCATAATGTATCATTACATACTTGAGTTTGGAGGACATGTCCTCAGCTGGTCCTTTCCGCAGCATGCCAGCAGTAGTGCTGATGTTTTGGGTGCGCTGAGGTTTCTCCTCTGCCTGTCTCACTGGAGCAGCAGACGGTCTCTTGGCTGACCGTTTTATTCTTTCCTCCAGCATGCTCATGTCTTTCTCAGAAAGCTATAACACACAATGCTCTCAGTCAATTTGAGTTGTATGGATTTTAAAAATCTTGGCCACCTACAGGAGGTGTACTCCTTATTACTGCAGACTGAAATTCTCTAATACTAAGGGGAGGAACTGGAATGCCACCATCTAGCAACAATCTAATAGAACCACTCTGGACTGCCAGATACTACTCCAGGAGCTAATTAACCCATACTGACAAGCGGTAATACCCATTGGGAGCCCAGGCAATGTTTTAACACTACAGACCCTGCCACAGAAACCAGGGTCCTTCTAACAGTTGACCTGTTTGATGTACCCATAATTCAACCTGAACACAAGGCAAGCCACCCGAACACTCCAACTCATGCAGTGAGAGAATTGCATTTACCTGCTTACCTACAGGACTGAAGGTTACCAATAACTACATTTGAACAAAAGTAGCTGTGATAATTTTGTGGGAAGTTACTCTCCAGCATCCCTCTGATTTGGAAACCTTCCTGAAAAGCCATGTATTTTGGGACTAGATGGACCATACTAAAGCTCAGAAAGCCATGGTTAGAAGGGGCTGAATTGTTCAGGTACTACAGTTCTTTTCCTAACCTTGAAAATCCAAAAGCAGATGGACTAAACACTGAGGAGACAGACTGCACTCTGAACAAGAGTTAAAATAAGACGGGAATTGAAAATATTAATGAAAATGCAACATTAATTCTCATGGAGATGGTTACCAGACAAAATAAGAGTCATGCTAAATTTCAACATTTCAGGAATTTGGGGAAAAAAAAACAACACAAAAGGCAGACTTGCTTCCCTGCTCATTGTACTCCATAAAATATCCCTCCAATAGCTTGTATGTACTATGGCATACAACACAAAAAATTAGTACAGGCTTAATATATCTATCATATTCCCGCCAGTTTAAGTGATGCTAGAAGCATTACCACATCAGAGGACAGAACAGGAAAAAAAGTGGTCTAACAGCTCTCGATTCAGGTTAGAATTCAGTACAATTAACCTGTTATGCACAGTAATTGTAGACAACACACTCAACTAGCTTTCCACTGCTGAAGACTGAAAACTGAGTGTTGCCACCTTTAACTTTTACTGCATTTTAGATGACATGGCTACATATGATTTCCTGAGAACAAAACAGCAGCAATACAAAGCAACACAGTACTGACACAGACCTTAAGCACAGGAATGCAGTAAATTAGAGCAAACAAACCAAACTTACCAGACTTCAATTGCAAAGCAGTTGGTGGAGATGGGCATTAAAAAAAAGCCAAGAGTACTTGGAGCCCCAACAACTAGCCTTTTTTGGCCAAAAGAGTTACCAAATATAATTCTAAGTCACAAATATTACCTATACAGTTGACTATAAAGCAAGTTACTATTTATAAACAATTTAATTCCCGTGAAAGCCAGTGTTTTGCTCGTTTCCTCAAATTTAATTTTTCATTCATAAACACTCAGGTTGCATATCCCACAATCAGGAATTAACCAACTAACTTGTAGAGGCTCTACAGTGTAGCAAGTTATTTTCAACATTACAAAATGTGCTTGACACCAACAGTGAGATGTACCATGACCAATCACAAGCAAAACAGTGTTAATCCCCTACACAAGTGTAAGGATTTAAAAAAAAAAATCTGATTTCCAGTTACACTCACATTTCCAATCAGCTTGAACACTTGGTCGCCATAAACATTATAGACAGTCACAATGGTGTTCAGTGCAGCATTGCGCACAGTGTTGTCCCTATCACCAATATGAGTTGCCATTTCTTTTAAGGCTTTCCCTGGAGTTGGCTGGCATACATTCATGCCATATGATTCAACCAGACATCCAAGTTCTTCCAGGCATTCTAAAGGAAGAAAGTGACACGCGCACATTCAGGTTTAAAGCTGCTGGGAAGAGAGCCCTCCCAGTTTTGTGAACATTCACTGTAAAGAAGCATCAATCACAATGCTGATGATAAATATACTTCCAGGTGGTTTATGGGATGAATAGTAAACTAAAGGTTCAAACTACTTCACAAAAATAGCATCTAAAAGCTGTCAGTCATCCCTATCCCCTTCAACTATTTCCTGTTACCATATATAAGCAGAGTTACAGTTAACTTCACATTTAGGTAGTTTAGACAGCAGTGAGCTTGCAATGCTATATTACATATATAATTTAACTTTCAGGTTATATCAGGATGAGATACTCTCAAGGTGACTGGGGAGTTGGTTGAACTACAAACACCATACCACAAATAATTTCTATGAAGTTGAGACAGATGTACAGTGTAGAGACATTTCTTTCCAAAGTCTTGATCAGATTAACCAATTCCCTTAGTCACCTGGACAACAGTATTATCACTGTTCCCTCCAGTACTGTTTCACTAGGACAACAAGCCTACTCAAGGGAGACTCATCTTAATGCTGATAGCAATTTAAAACATTGCTTGTCTTTGGAAGGTACAAAGACACAAAAAATAAAATCTGATCCTTTAAACACTTACAAGGATTTGCATAAAGTGCTGTACATAGGCAAATCTCACATTCCATCAAACATTATATGCTGGGTTTTTTGAGATGAAAATTAAAGCAATTTTAAGTACTTTACAAATGTGCAGTTCATCATGCCATTTCCCACCTGCACGCTGTTTTGAGTTTTTGGATTTTGTCCCCTCCATGATGAAAGTGAACATCTTGCTGGCTGGATAGATGAGACACATCCTGTTCAGAATGGCACGCACATCCTTGCGGATGACATCTTTCGGTTCTCCTACCTAGTGGAAAAGTAAAAAAAAAAAAAAAAAGAGGGGAAGAAATAATATTTTAAACAGTCTCATGATACTGTCAATTAGTCTCAATAATGTTAGAAAAGCCAGAATTATTCTCAATGCAGAACTGCCTTTCAATAAATGGCTTTTAAAGGCAAATATACAATATAGAATCAAAATAATTCAGGTTGGAAAAAACCCTTAAGATCATCAAGTCCAACCACTAACCTATCACAACCAAGACCACCACCAAACTATGTCCCTAAAAGACATGTAGGTGTGGTGCTTAAATACCTCCAGAGATGGTGACTCTACCACTTCCCTGGGCAGCTTGTTCCAATGCTCCATAACCCTTTCAGTGAAGAAATTTTTCCCAATATGCAATCTAAACCCTTCCTGGTGCAACTTGAGACTGCTTCCTCTTGTCCCATCTCTTGTTACTTGGGAAAAGAGATTGACACCCACCTCACTACACCCTCCTTTCAGGTAGTTGTAGGGAGGGATCATGTCTCCCCTCAGCCTCCTTTTCTCCAGGCTGAACAACCCCAGTTCCCTCAGCCGCTCCTCATAAGACTTGTTCTCTAGACCATTCATCAGCTTCATTGCTCTTCTTTGGATACACTCCAGCATCTCCACATCCTTCTTGTGGTGAGGGGCCCAAAACCGAACACAGTATTCAAGGTGCAGCCTCCCCAGTACTGAGTACCGGGCAAAGATCACTTCTCTAGTCCTGCTGGCCACACTACTTCTGATACAAGCCAGGATCCTATTGGCCTTGTTGGCCACCTGGGCACAATGCCAGCTCATATTTAGCTGGTTGTTGGTCAACGCCCCCAGGTCCTTTTCTGCCAGGGAGCTTTCCAAGCACTCTTCCCCAAGCCTGAAGCATTTTATGGGGTTGTTACAACCCACATGCAGGACCTGGCACTTAGCCTTGCTGAATCTCAATACAGTTGGCTTTGGCCCATCAATCCAGCCTGCCCAAATCCCTCAGTAGGGCCCTTCTACCTTCAAGCAGATCAACACTCCTGCCCAACTTGGTGTTGTCACAAACTTATGGAGGGTGCACTTGATCCCCTCCATCCAGATCACTGCTAAAGATATTAAACAAAACTGGCCCCAATATTGAGCCCTGGGTGGGGAATACCACTTGTGACAGGCCACCAATTGGCTTTAACTCCATTCACAATATATTTGGAATGAACATATTACAGCGTTTGATGGTATCCTGCTACATCCCTTGTTAAAAACAGTTTCTATACAATGAACCGTACCTTTAGGATAAGATATGGGATAAAAGAAGATGCTTCGTTTTCAGTGAGGTGATACTCTTCTTGACTCAGCAAATGGAAAAGCAATTTAAGGTATTCAAGTGCTTTCATCAAAACACTTGTGTTGGTATCAAAGAACCGCAGGGTTAGCCATTTTAAGACCAGATCCAGGCAGCTGATGACTCCATCTTTTTCACTCTCCAAGTGCTTGAAGTGAAAGAAAAAAAAAAAAAGGAGGTTGTGCAAAATGAAACACACTGTTCAAGGAAAGAACAGAATATAAGGAAAAGCTATGCCTGATAAAGACTGTCTACATTAATTGCTTCAGTCCTAGAATCCTAAGTGCTCAGTTTTAACTTTTACAGCTTTCTGACATTCTAAGAGAAGTCTCCAGTGAGGAAATTTTTCATTCTCCCAGGAAACAATATTAATACCAACTTCAGCATTCCTCTGAAAATTATTTCTATGTATGCTAAGGTTTCAGCTTCACAGAACAATCCCTGGCTTCTCAGAGAATTCCTATTTAATTCAAGCAGAACCTTTCATAGCAGGGAATAATTCTATACTACTACCACAGATCCAAACTCACCTCAATCATAACAGCCAGTGCTTTGTTGTGGTGCTGAAAGTCTGCATGAAACATCTCATCCTGTAGCCATTTGGCCACACAACTAGACATTTGTGTTTTGAGCTGTTCAATATATTCATCACGGGGAGTAGTGAAATTCCACTTTAACACCTGTAAAAGGCAGCATTTGAACCTCAAAGCAAGCCATACCTTTTCTTCCTGAAAAAATCTGCAAATTGCATCCTTTTTAATTCTGATTTAGAATCTGTTTTCAAAGTCTTCTCATTATCAAGAAGTAACGGGAAAAATTCTGTGATGTTTGCTCACCTTGGCTTACATGAAAGATTTTCTCTATGTGGAGGGGTTCACTTTAGGCCATTGTTTTAGATATTATCACTTAAAGTGGTTGCTTTTAAGATATAGATAGGCTTATTTACTAGCAAATTACAAATAACATGCATGGAACAGAAGCAGTAATTAGATTTTCCTACAAGAGACAGCTTGATGAGCAGGGCTGCTCAAAATAAGTTTATTAAAGCATTTACAATGTATCCTAGCGCTCTGAAATTAGTCAAATGTTTTCAGGTAAAAACTTGATGATACTTCACAACTGAAGACTACCCCTTGCAAGTTGCAAAGAGTTGTTTGGTTTTTATTAGAGCATATAAATTAACAAAATTTTTTAAAATCAGAAGAGAAACACCACAGTAAACCAGATATAGGCCTGTGAAAGTCAACTGAAAAACTCAATAATCAGTCCAACAGATAGATAAAAACTACCACTTTCATGCCTCAGCATGTTTAATTTTAAATTAAAAACCAAAAGAATACACTAAAATTACCCTCCTTCAAAACTAGTGAATACATTCAGATTTTTCTCACCTTCAAACCTTTCTCATCTTTCATCCTCTGTTCTTTCCCATTTGGGACTACGATAAAAATAGGACCTGATTTATCATCATCTTCCTTCAAATTAGGCTTGCTTAGCACTTTCTTCCCCTGTACACCCTGAAAAAAGCAAGGTATTAACAGGCAACACAAGACCTGTACATGCCTCAGTCCAAGCAATTGCAAGCGTTAGATACCAGCCAACCTCATGCTGCCTATGTGTACAAGAGACAGAGAGAAGCTGCAAGAATAATGCTGATTAGAATCTTCTGTGGAAGCAATACAGCGTGTGCAGTAGCACCCTACCCTGTGAAATAGGACACATCACGCAACCAGTGTGCTAGTCACCCACACACATCCCTAAAACCCAGTGTGGTACCTGTTTGATAGATTTGCTCTTTGTCAGACTGGTATTGCCTTTGCTGAGGCTTGTACTGCCCTTGGACATACCGCTATTAACATCTGACTGCTGTAAATAAGCCACAGAAAAGGCTTTGTTGTTAGACAACTATTTACTCTTCAGAGTTACCCATCCAAACCTTCTAATGCATGCACAGCAAAGGCATTAACTCTAGCATCAGAGTGTTGACAGCAGAATGCATCAGCTCGGGCAAAGCTACAACATCCTTCAAGGTTTGTTCAGTCTGGGGATGTTTTGTTTTGGTTTGTTTGTTTTTAAGTTATATACATAGGACAAACTTTAAAGTTAATAGCAAAAAAAAAATACTGCAACACAAAACAGAAAAACCTAACCACAAACTCAAATGTAATCAGTTGAGACTATTATTATGCATTTAAGCATTTTTCTTCCCTTTTTTCCACTTGTGACCAATAACATTTTACTCTTCATACTGCAAGGGAGAGATTAATTTCTTTTGATACACGCATTCAAAAATTATTGTTCAAAGCGTAACACTGGAACTGCAATGGTAAGAATGAATTCTCAGCAGCATGGGAGCAAAGACGCCAAACAGATTTAGAACATGGACTGAGCTGCACAGAATTTAATGTAATTTTTTACAACAGGCACTTTAAGAATTAAATAGGTAATGACAAAAGTAGCGGTTAAGTAAATGATATGGGAACATCTGTCATTTCAGAACTCAGACAAGCATACAGATTTTCTGTAAAAGCAGTCCTTAGCAAGGGCTCTACTCTTCTACATATAATACATTCATGAACTACAGCTATTAACTTCAATGAACTGATTTTATACAAAATGGAATCAACATACCTTAGCTTTAGAAGAGACTCCTCCTGCTTTGGCTTTTTTGGGATCAGGCTTGGATTCCATACTATTGGACACTGAATCTTCAGAAAGTGCTGGAGAAACAACAGACCATTTCAAATTACCAACAAGGCCATTTGAGGTCAGCACAGTCTTCCATTCTTAGGAAGAAAGTAAAACTGTTTGTGGATACAATATGCTTACCACACAGAGGTCTGAGGATTTTAGACCCATAAAAAAGTTCCTTAAATTCCATGTTAGCATATAAAGTTTTCATAATTAAGATCATAATAAGTTATCAAATTTGTCACTATCAAAACAATTTTAAAATGCATGCACACATACACTGTGCAGGCTAATGTCTAGAGCTGTCATTGCACCCAGTTTGAGCAGGCAAGCTAGCCACAGCAGAGAGAAGACAGGACTGCTTCTTCAAGTCACTTCTCCCCTAATCCTGTTATCCTGTCTTTTGCATCAGGACAAGTATTTTGGTAGCCCTACAGTGAATTACACTGGGGAAACAGACTGGATAAAAATTAATGTGACAACATATAAAAAAATACTATGCTACAATCAGATCAGTATTACAAAAAAAAAAAAGCCTCACGTCCATGGGTTTTAACTTCAATACCAAGTAGAGATTTTCAAAGAGAAGCTGGCAGATGGTTGTGCGGAAAGGAAAAAACCTCCTACACTGAAAGTTGACTCAACTGCAAGTAAGACCAGAACTGGAGATAAACCCACTAGAATACACATCTATTTGTAACCTTAACTATGTTGAACTCCTCTCCTCCTAAGTATCCTTCTTCCTCGGCCATGTCGGAAAGCTTCCCTGACAACCTGAAAGCTTGAGTTCCCCAGCAGAGATGCATGAGACCATTCACTTGTTTCCATACACACACACACACAGAATTTGAGGAAACACAAACCTAATCAAATGATTCTCTGGAAGGATACTCTTTCAGCACTGCAAAGCATTAAATCTAGACATGTTCATTTAATTTAGAAAGTCAGAAGCACTAAGATTTTAGTAACTCATTTTGTTTGTACGTTCTCTTACTTTCTAGTGTAAAAACACAACAATGAAATTAAGGCAGATTCCCAAGTTCATAGAGCAAATACTGCACAAGCACCATTATCTTTCGATCTATAAAGTGTTTTTACCCTCAGTCTGGACCACAGAGGTAGCCTAAAAAGTATAGTTCTGAAAGTTATCTTCAGAATAGATTGCTTCTCAAGCTACATATAATTTATTCTACAACAGCACACTGCAGTTAGTATCATCCATATGCAACTAAAAGCTCTTCCCTGCAGATAATCAACCTACCATCCTGATCAAACTTAATACTACAGATATAATCTAATCCACTATTTCCCATACTCATATCCTGGAAACAAGACCCCTTTCTAGAGAATCAACTTTACAGATAACATGGTCTCAAGAAACATGAATGAACACTGAAGTGCTATTTTACCAATACATTATCGTAAAGAAAAAAACAAACCCACCCCTTTCTCAGTCATTTCCCAGAACTTAAGAGAGATTACCTGAGGAAGGCTGGAATTTGGCTGGAGCTGCTCCCCCTACCACTCTGGAAGATGCTTTAGCAGGAGGAGCTGGTTTGGCTGGCATGTTGGCTTTGGCTTTCTCAAGCATGGCCAGTACCTGGTCTTTAGAAGTTGTCTAGGGAAAAACGTGAGAAGTTTGGAAAGATTAGTGATACTGATTACTGACACATGCCACAGACAAGGAAAATAACAGTGCTTCAAACCAAACTATTCTCTGTTTAGCATCTTACAGGACGCTTATCTTAAAAGATCCATGTTTTCAAATATTTCTGTTCTAAGGTAAAACATCTTTCTGTTAAGTTTCTTCTGCAAGACCTATGAAGACACGTGAACTATCAATTTGCTCTAGGTGAGCAGTCCTGGGACAGTAGTGGAGTGCTGTAACAGTGATCCAGCACTCAAGGATCTATAAGACAAACCAAATTGCTAGAAGCTGTCAAAGCATGTGTTCAGAGGCATACAGCTGGACAGTAACTGGTACAGAAGGTATCTGCAGGTAGATTTTTTTCAGAAGAAAAGCAAAATTAATAAGTATCAAGCTCTGAAGTGATAAACCTGTGGTGGCAGCAGTCCTTCTGAAGTCGAGAAAGCTCTAACTTGCGGCCTCCTTTTGCTATTTTCAGCCCCCTTGAAAGTATTCAATGCAGACTAGCTTACAGGACTCAAGACAGTATGTTGTGAGATTGCGAGCGTGACTTGATAATATCCACTCATTCAAGGTCACATTATCTAATCCTAGTGACAGCAATACCTTCAGCTTGCTGGTGGCTTTTGCCATCTTCTCAAAGCCAAGATGCATCATAAAGAATGGCAGGGCATCCTGTGCTTTTTTACGCACATCCCCGTTTCGATCTTCAAGGCAGGAGTACAGGTGAGGCACACACAAGAGCAGGTCAGAAGGAACAGACCGGAGGGTAGGCAACTTCTCAGCCAACCAACCAAGAAGCTGAAAGAAAGTTTTAAGAAAAAAAAAATTTAAGTAGTACTTGCAGTGCTCTGTCAGGCCACAAGAGCCTGAATAGTCAGCCTTTACATACCCCTAGGCAAACAGAAAAAAACCCCACCCCAAATAAAAATATTTGTTCAGACAAATACTCTTAACCAACATCAACTTTAATGTCAGCAAGGAAAAAAAATTAAAAAGTGAGTATAGAATATTATTATGCAGCTATCTTAAAACTTGGAGCGTAGCTTGCTAAGGCTGCACAGTCTGCTTCTTCCTTTTGAAGGTAACATCAGAATTTCAGCTGCACTTTACCAGTCTCAAATATGTTAATGCCTTCAGGTCAGTTCTGGTCTTCATTACTGTGTGGTTAATTTGAAGGAAAACACACTAGGTCTTAAAATGCTGATCCAACCAGACAAAAGTTTAGTTTTGGAGGCACTAAAATCTGGATAACAGCTATCATGCAGGAAGAAAGCTCATATTAGCTTTGACATGTAACAATTTTATGTCGGGGTGAACCCAGAGCTACTAGCTTACTCATGTAATGCTACCTTTGGGTCATCTCAGTCTGCATAGATAAACATAGTCCTTAGCAAGTAAGGTTTGGTTGATCAGACACACACAGGGAGAAGTTTACTTAACAGAAGCCTACCTCTTGTCTCAGGAAAGGATTTTCTTTCTTGAGCTCCTCAGACAGGTCTTCGCCTTCCAACCACTCTTTCATGCCAGTTTGTTCAGCCCAGGCATTCACAGTTGCTAGTGCAGCAGCACGAACATTGTTCTGTAGCAAGAACAAGATTTAAGAAGAACAATCCTAAAGAGGGGTCAGAAGATTACAATAAAAGAGGCAATAGATTGATCCTTCCCATGAAAGGAAAAAGCTTCTACATCCCAGGCTTTGAAATACCTATCTTTACTCACTGCTTGAGAAGTCTAAGATTCAGACGAATTTGGTTTTGGTGATAGTATCAGCTGCAGAAATCCCTGAATCAGACACTATACTTATGTACCATGATTTTTTAAAAATAACTTTAATAAAGAGGGACAAAGGGTATCTTTAAAAGCACTTTGTACCATTAATTGATGAGAATTTTAGGAGTCTAACTCTCAATCTGAAGAATAAGGTTAGTGATTTATGTAATGCTTAAAATAGACTTCACACAGTCATAAATCAAGGCAAGCACGTTATGGAGCCTGTTATTAGGGCACTCTTATTTAGGACACACGAGCAAAAGTCAAGCTAGGAACAGGGGAGCCCTACCAATTTCCATCTTTACTGTTTTTTCCAATCCAAATTTATAACAGCACCCTTTTTTGAAGCAGCTATGTAGAGTTAGGAGAAGTCAGATGGAATACTTAAAAACCACAGCTCTTCAAAATGTTATCAGTATAGACATGACTCCATACATGTGACTCTCTCGTGTAGGCTGAATTTCTGAGGCAAGCTGATAATGCAACAGACTCACCTAGATTTAGTACGGTACCTTAGCATTTAAAATTGATTCATCCAGGCACATACCTAGACAAGAAGTGAACATCCTTGCAAGTAACTATCCCCATCTTTAACCTCATTGAGGACAAGAAACAAGTCACGTGCTACATAAATAGATGCTCATCAGTTCCTTAAGGCTCTTAATCAGAGAAGAATTTGAACTAAAAGTTTTTACATAGCCTTAGGACCAGTTCTAGTCCTTCCATTGTCTGAGACAATGTAAATCCATTTTCTGCTCTTTTTCCTACTCACAGTCAGAGCAAAGACATCTGAAGTATGCCACCTCTGATAACTGCCTGTGACTTCTGGCACAAGCCATTGGCATCCTCCCAAGCCTCCTTCCCTCAGTGCTTCAAATTGCTCTTTCCTGTGGTCATAGCTTTGACACAGCATTTTGACAAGCTTGACACTGGCATTATACAAGCTTCGTGTCAGTTGCAAGTGTCCTGTTTCTACCTGCAGTTCAAAGGTCTCCTACACAGTGATACAAAAAACCAACAGTGTACACTGGAGTCCACACTGATACACTGAAAGAACAAGAGTTCTACAAGCAACTTCACCAAGCAAACCTGATTAGCATCTAAAATAGTGTATTTTCAGCTTCAGGAGTATGCATACAGTCACCACGCTTCATTTAAAAGCTGAATTATGACACCAGCTGGGTTTAGTTACAAGCAGGAGAAAATGTCTCAGAACATGTATTCCGACACACTTTCACATTTGGATAGTAAGTTGTCACTTCTTTTCAGGAACCTTTCAAAAAAATTTGTAAGCTTCCCAAGCAGCTTTAACCCTTACCCACCTCTCAAAAGCAAGGTCCAACAGCAATAGTTATTCTCAGGCATAGCTCAGAGAGCAGCAAAAAGAAAAGAGATCT
>NW_010105589.1:8192-26108 GCF_000699245.1 Pterocles gutturalis | reverse complement strand
ATGCCCAAATTTTTCACATGCTGTTTGATATTGGGGCCCATTGCTGTTGCTAGCTGCTGAAGAATGCTCAGTGTCTGTTGCACCTACACATAAAAAAAAAGTCTTGGAATAAAATACTTGAAGTCGTACAGGAAAAAGTAACACTGCCATGCACCTAAGTTTTTACTTTAGAATGCCTGCTCAATGGTATCTATTCCAGGCTTCAAATTCACCATCAGTTAAGTTATTTCTATATTCTGAGTAAATTAAAATAAAATTCAACTAAAAAAATTTTCAAACAAGGGACACTTCACTTTTGTCACAAGCACAGCAATTACTCAAACTTTTTTTTTCATTTGCTTATATCACATTCAGAGTAGAGGTGTATTTTCCCTTTTTTTGAAGGTTTTTTTTTAAATACAAAGCCAAGACAAAGACAAATCTTCAGAAAAAACAGGCAGACACATGATCTAGAAATACTCAGTTCACTGTTCTCCAACTGTTGATTTCATGACATTGTAACAGACAGAGTAACAAGCAGGCTTCAGAAATCAAAAAATAGTCTATCTTGAGTTCTAAGGTAGAAATAGCTGAAAAAGGATTTTGAATAACATACCAAGATTTTATTGGAGTCATTGAGACGACTCTTCAAAGCAGCTGGAAGTTCTCCAATGTTAGGCTGTATGAACTTTGCATCATTAATTATGCTTGTCACTTCATCTAGACCTTCCTTTCTGATCTTCCAGTTCTTGTCCCCAATCTTAGACACTAGTTCGGCTGTGATCTTATCACTGTCAGAAAAAAGGTAAAAAGCCCATTTTCTTAGTTATGCGTCTTTCCACATTTGAGTGCTTTAACACCAGTTTTATGCTTCAAAAGTCTTTATAAACACAAAGTTCTGAATTGCAGCAAAAGTACATCTTCAGGTTGCAGAATCCAAACCTACCCAATATCTGTTCTTGGCAAGAGATCCACAACATCATTCCCAGCTTCCTCCTGTTCCTCTTCCTCGCCATCATCCCCACCTCCACCACTGTTCCTGGAAATGCCACGAGTCGGGGCTGGTGCCGTCTGCCCTTGCATCTGCAAGCAACACAAAAACCCAGAAACAGTTATTTTAGCATTCTTCATTTGACACGTAAAATAAAAACCACTTGCACAATACAAGTGTGCTGTCTCACAGCAACGGACTTCTAAAACATGCTATTCAAACAAAACCAGAAATTTCTTAAGTTTGTCCCGAAAAACATGACTACTGGCATAGCTAGACATAACGAGTTTACAGCTGCTTTGGTGAGCCATCAGCAAAAAAACTGGTTCACTTACTACAGATTCCAGCTACTAAAGTTTCCAAGCAGTCTGAATGATACTTGGTAACAAGAGAGCTACACTTCATACCTTTTCAAATTCTGCATCTATCTGGGAGAGAAGGGCTGGCTTCTCATCCTCAAAAAACATTCGCAAAGGAGGTCCCACATAAAGATACATGACTCCCAGCAAGGTAATGGCAGAAGTCCTTACAGCCTGCCAGAAAAAGAATAAAAGCACTCAGTCTTCAAATTAAGGATTGATAATAATTCAGGATTAAAATTCTCAATTTACTCACTGGGTTAGTAGCAGCAAGAGCTGTCTTCACATTACTGATGAATGCTTTGACATTCAGTCTGTGGGAAAAAAAAGATATCCCCCCGTAAGTGAAAACCAATACAAGAAGCACCACCAACAAATCATCACAATATGCTAAAGAAAAAAAAAGTGCCAAGAAGAGATTCATAAAACTAACTTACAAGCAGAAGATACTTGCATTTATAAAATAATATCACAGGCACAGTGTAGATGGTAGCTATTTAAAAAAAAAAACTTAAGGAGATCAGTTTGGGGAATAGCCTACTATGAAAATCAATACAGTAAACACAAGGTAATTTATATCAGACTACTATTATTACAGCTGCAAAGTTTCTTAAACTACGTCACCCACATGATTTCTCAGATTGAAATCCTGAGGGATAAGTCTAAAATTAATTTAAGCACCTGATACATGGCTACATAATAAGGGTGACGTCTGGGTTGTTAGTCTGTCACAGGATCATCCAGAAAAAAGCACAAGTTTCAAATGACAAGAGAAAGAAAAGCAGGTTTAGATTACTGAGTCTTCTATACCACCACTGAATTCAATAGAAAAGAGACAAATCGCGCAAGCTTCCTTTGTGCAGCCTCAAACACTGCTGTTTAGTATGTGTCTACAGATTACCCTGCCGGAAATACATACTTTGGGGAGAATTTACTGAAGAAGAGAGCTTGCTTTCCAGACTTAATTGATGTTACTATCCATTTAATAGCTGCAAAACAACTTGGACAGGCATAGTAACTGTCCAATGAGTCAAATAAATTAGTATTAAGTCTTCACTGCTTAGAAATGTTGTTCTCATGAGTAAAATGTACTACATATGCTTGACCACATTCTGTTACGAGACTGGTGATTAATAATTCAGGAATGCTATCCCTGATTCTGATGGAGAATACATTTCTTACCCTCACAGCACCACAGGCAATAATGGCTGTTTTGCTGACTAAAATTTCATCCTGTTATCAGCCTCAAAATCTCTCCCAAGGAGAGCAATAACCACGCTGGTATATACTCTTCTGTAGGCTGGCCATTTTTGTTGTTTTAAGCTATAAAATATAGCTATCCACCTGGGTGTAGGTGTATGCAAGTAGAACAGGAATAGCAGACATGCAACACCACAGGTCCTTGCACAGCCTACGCCTATAGTACATAAATTTTAAGCAGAAGGCTCTTCAGAGAAGGCTGAGTGAATAACACATTGAGTAGTGTAATAGTATCCTACACTAGCAGTAGCGTCAGATACTTTCATTTACACATTTAGAACTAGAAGAACACCTGGAACAAAAGCTCAGACACACCTGCAGCCACCCTCTTCAGACCAATTTGACAAGAGAGAATGGGTTCTTAAGCCCAGATTAGAAACACTTTTATTCAAACTTCTCTTAGTAATTTACTTAAAAGACATACCCAGAAAAGCCAAACTCCTTAATTGCATTTGAAAGCCAGTTCAAAGTTTCTGACTGGTTTTTTGGATTCTTTTGAGAGAAAGCCATAGCCACAACCTGGAACAGAAGAGAGTTAAGTGTAAGTTTTCACTGGCAAACCAGGTGACAAAGCACTGCAATAAAAGACTGAAGACACCTGTAAAAAACACAGGTCACTGCCAGTAAAACAGAAGCAGCTGGGGTAACACATGAGGAAAAATGTGTTGTGTCACTGTAGAAGAATACAATTGCAATTGAAGCAAACCAGAAGTTCCTAAAGTAGTTAGAAGCAGCCATGGGTGGGTACCTGCTTTGGCAATATTTCAGCAAAGTACTGATTTACTACTCATTACTTCCTCTTGGGGAGGAACTTGTATTGAACTTCTGCCTTAGGAGAGATCTTCAGAGCAAACAAATCACTTTCAGGGAACAGATTAAAATCACAGATTTAGAACTTACTCCTCAGACTGAAAAAACACTCAAAATAATATTTCTCATTTTATTTACTGTAAGAACATCTTTGCTGCTCACTCACCTGCTCAGCAGTCCATGGCAACTGACAAGCCTCTGCTATTGCTGTCATGGCTTCTTTCGCATTACTGCCGCATTTCACATCACCAACCTTGTCTACAAGACCATCCAGCACAACCTGGGCTGAAGTTTTGGAGAAGTTTCCTTTCTGTGCAATCAATGCAACTATATGCAGCTTCATCTGCATCACCTGCAATGTCCACAACAGCAAGGAAGTTACTCATGTCTTCACATATTTTAGACCAAATTTTTTATTTTATGAATTTTTATAGACATAAAAAAAAGGTATGTGTGAGTAAACACAAATATATGCATTTGAATATATAAAAATGTGTTCAAACACATTTGCATTCAGATGCCGATCTCCGGCCCTCCGGGATCAGCACGGCACGCTGAAACACACCAAACACACTCTGGTTTGCTGAAGGGGAACATTGCCAAGAGCAAATGCTACTGTCCTGTATGCAAGCTCCCAATTTATCACCCAGGATTACATAATCTCAGTTTTGCTTTTACATTCTACTGACCTTCAGGTTGTCTGTTTTCCACTACATGGTGCTTTGAACCTGCTGCTTCTCACGCTTGCAGTAGGGCTTTCTGCAGTGCTGCCACACTTGTCCACAACCATTCTCTAACCTGAAGGTCAGTCTACATTTTTGCTAACCACCAGTTCTTTATTCCCACATACAGAGATACATATTTTAGATACACACACCTGTATATATATGAATTTGTGTGATTATACACACAAATGCATATTTTTATGTCTATATGTATATACACACAATCAATAATACTGGGCAGCCATCATCCACTTTTAGATCTTACATATATGTATATACACATCTGCACATCTGGGTATCTTCAAATATTGTCTCAGTCCCAACCATCAGCAGAAATAAAATCAAATTTCAGAGTTTATCTTAGACCACAGATACAACTGTGGTCATGGTGCTACAGCCCTTCAGTGGGCTTACATAGCTTATGTTAAGTAACAAAAATGGACTGTTAGTTACTGAAGGATAATTACCTGAAAATTTGTTTCCTTCCAACCAGGTTTCTTGGCCAGCATTCTTACTAGAGCTTGGCAAGGCATTTCACTTCTCTCCATAAGCTCAACAGCCTAAAGGATAAACATGAAGTTAGCCAGTGGGCCACAAGTCGTAAAACCCAAAACAAACAGAAGTTAGCTCAACTGTCCTGTAAATATTTTCTTAATACTGAACTAAGTTGCAGAAATACTCAGCATAAGAATTTAACAGAAGATCCTCACTATAAGAACACTTTTAGAGGGAGCCCATTTTTACAGGTACTGTGCCAACATTCACATTGCTACACTTCGTTCTCTAACAAGTGTCCTTACAAGCACTATTGGCCATTCCAGCCCTGGGAATTTAACAGATCACTAAAAAAACCCCAAGTTCTGTTAGTTTTTTTTGTTTTGTTTTTTAAAGATGAAGCATATTGTGCATACTGGAATGCTGACTACCCAGCAGAGGTTAACCCTGAATGTCACCTAAATTACTGGTTTTAGTTGTTGTTAGGCTTAACCATTCCACTGAAACAGTAACATCTCTACATTTGAGCAAAGCTGGCTTCTGCAGCAGCATCTCAGTGCAGCCAGTCACCATTTCATAACTTAAGTTAGTCACCTTTTCCACCAAAACTCTAAAACTCAGTTGCAACTGTAATGGTGTAGAGGTATGAACTATTTGTACGTCTACAGCTGATGCCTTTTTAAATATGAACTCTCAAACGTCTTACAACAGATACCATGGGAAGAAAGCCAGGCTTCACATTTGAGCGACAAGATGCTTTTTTGTTTGTGACTACGTGAAGCACTCACCACCAGCTGTGAAGACTGCTGGTACTGCACAAGGCTTCAAACATCAACTCTGTGCTGACTGAAATATTAGTATTATAATCAATTGCTGCCCAACATGCACTCAGCAGGGATGTACTTCCAACTGGTTTTGCTCAATCATTGCAAAACTTTTAGTTTAAACCTAGTTATCTTTAAGACTAAGCTTTAAATTACTTAGGGTTTTAAAAAGACCTCTCTGTATGCATCCTCAATCCACATACAAGCATTTTTGACAAAAACATACTTATCTACATTAAACTAAAAGACTTACTCTGCTCTCGTTATAGAGTAAGAGACAGTTCAAGCTACATAAGCTTTTTATAAGTTTTTTGCAAGTATTGTTTAATCCATCTGAAGCGCTGACATATCACTTCTACTGGTATGTCTTTTAAAAGAGTTACCAGGCCTAAAAAGCTGAAGAAGTTACTGTCCCTACCCAACTCTTTTCTTGTCAACTGCTGCACACTTACCTTCTGAAATTCCTCCATGCAGGCAAGCCTCTCTTTCCAGTTACCACTGTCTAACTGCTGGATACAAGAAGCTGGAAGGACAGCAGCAGCTTTCTCTTCACACACTTCTATCTGCAGACAGATCAGGACCAGGTTAACACCCCACTGTATCCTTTTGGAAAGGGGCAGCAGGCTTAAGGACAGATAATACACTGAAATTACCCTCACACTGATACATTTACCAAATATGAAAACTTTTTGCTGTAGTTTGAAAAGATTTTATATGGATTATAGTTGGGGTCTTAGGAGTTCTGGAAGCTGCTGAATTGTACTGAAACAGAAAAGTAATCTCTGAAAAGTATGGTAAATTGTGCAGACAGTCAAAAATAATCCTGGGTAGCCACTATATACTTGTAAAATCAAGTAGAGGTAACCTAAAATTTCCAATATAATTTTGTATGAAATCTGAAAACATTCACAGCAACAAACCAGCAGTTGAGAAGGGTGGTTGGGAGAAGACATATCTTCTGCATCCATTTTAACAAAATGAAGAATTGAAGTTATTTAGTATACAAAAAATGACAAAAACTTCCCTTGTTTCCCTGGCATCTGTATCACCTTCAGGAAGTAGATACTCACTTTCCACTGTATAACCAACAGTATAAACTGCACACATAATGGAAAGTGTTCATTTTAAGCAACACTCTAAAGATAACTGACAGTTCAAAAAAAACTTACAAATACATCTAGCAAAGCTTTAATAGCTTTTTGTTACTGTTTGACCTACTGATAGGTTAGTTTACCAGGTTCCCTACCAAGAAGATAGGCAGACACTCAATTAACATCCAGAATTCAGTCATTTTCTTGAACTGTAACTTAATACGAACAGCACAGAATAAACTTGCATGAGTTTAATTATTACAGTATTTACTTCAGATTTGAATGTAAACTCCAGAACACTATATTCCCAGGCTTTTAGTACCAGACACCTTCAGCAAATCATGCATCCTAAGTTACATATAAAGTAGTCACATCGTTACTTTTTTCATCTGTTCCTAGTTCAGGGACAACATGACATCCACTATTGTATTAACATGATTTATTGTTTACTGTCTTTATACAGCCTGGTACCAACAGCAACCTGAAGAACAGGTGTGTGTTTACCAGAACGTATCAAACATCCATTTTACCAGTTATGAATTCTATTTAAGTGTATTGCCTTCCCTTTTCCTACCAAAAAAACCCCAACTTCAGTGAAAAATTCCATAGTAGCTGAAGAACTGATGAAACAAAGCTGCCTATATAGAGGACTTCATGTTGCAGAGAACAACAGAATACTCACGGAGAGCTCCGCTTCAAATATTTCTTTGGTCTCGGGACCCTTCTTGCCTTTAGCTCCAGCACCTCCCATACCTGCAGCTGCAGCTGGTTTGCCTTTCTTGGGTGGGCCCCCAGGCTACAAAGGAAATGGACAAGTTAGTCAAGATCAACCAGGTCTCTTGGTCATCAGATACCAAAAGAGCTGCTGTTTTTCCACACTTCTACATTCTAAAATGAGAATGACAATAATAATAGAATATACAAACAAGCGATACACAGTACAATGTCTCCAGTGGTCTATCATTATTTCAATATCAAAATCTGGTATTAAGATATAAGTGACAGGACAGTTTGTATCATCAAAACTGAGATTTCATCAAGTACATTCTCGGAAAGCCCCAGATTCTTTTTGTTGTTGGGCTCCCCTACTCCTAGAGAAGGACAGCATATCCTCAGTGGAAGGAGACACCCAACAGGCCACCTTTGATCTTCCATAAGTAACTATTTGATGCAATCAGAGACAACTGACTGTCAGACCAGCTCTTGGCAATCTGTTACCTTCACAGGGGGTGCTTTTTTCAGTGGTCCTGGCTTGGCTGCTGCATCTTTTGTTTCTTTATCTCCACCAGTCCCTGAAAGAGCAGGGGTCTTTCCACTAATAGGCTTGCCTTCTTTTTTCTCAGCAGCTCCTCCTGCCTTTTTACCATAAACCAGTTCTACCTTCTCAGCACACTCTTTAATCTGACAAGCAGTTAAAAAAAATAAGGGGGGGGGTGGGGAGAAAAGAAAAAGGCTATTTAGCTACCACAACTGGATGTACAGCATCCCTCCAACAGCAGTGGCTCAAACTTAAACTCTTCATGTTTTTTCCAGAGTGGTAAAGTAGTTTACTTCACAAAATTTTGTCATCCTGTGTTCCTTACAGTAGTAATGTTAACCAGTCAATGGCATCAGCCACCACTGTATTGCTAGAATAATTTTCCGAGTTCAAAATGAAGTGCATTTATACACACAGAAAGCATTGACGTGTCGTGTCCCCCCCAACATTTATAGATGCTCTACAGACTAATTCTTAGCACCTTAAATTATAAAACCATCATTCACTCAAACCTGTCAGCTTAAAAGCATGAAAAAACTTTGTGTTAGCAAGTAAGTCTTTACTACCAAATCCTGTCTAATAACACAGAATTAAACATGTGGTTGTGACCTAAAGCCCTGAACTCTGTTTCAGACAACAGGGAAAGTGTTCACAAACAAAAACCCCCACATACAACCAACCAACAACAACAACACAACCCAAACCAAACCCCACAACCCACCTCATAGACAATACAGCCTTAAAGCCAAACAGATACTTTACGCAAGAATGAAAGGGTGCAATGTTAACATACCAATGCATTTTAGGTAGAAGTCAAAGAAAAGATGCTTGATAATCTAGCTAGAAATAAACAGATTTCCCAATTCCCTGCAACATCGCTGATTTAAGTAAAAATAATTTTCAAAAATCTGTACTGAAAGTCACTGGCTAAAGCATCCTCTTTTGTTTTCTCCAGCCTAAGATGCATCTTAAATGGAGCTGTTTTTTCCCCCCTCACCAGCATTTATGGTAACAAACTCACCCGATCAAGCTTTAGTTTGTCTACATCTGCCAGAAAAGGATTCACAGCTTTCTCTCCAGCCACTTTCAAGGCAGTGCCTAATGCTTCAAATCCAGCATCTCTTACTTCAGGAGCAGAATCATTGATATGCTGCAGAGAAAGACAAATAGTACTGCACGACTTGCAGCTCATATCTAAACAGATTCTTAAAGACACCTTCTGTATAAATCCACTCTCCTTTTTTAAACCTACATCCACTACAGAATAATCCTTAATACTCCACTACAGAAAGAAAAAGGTTACTTTTCACTTCTGTTTTCCTATGTACCCATCAAGTTTACTGTTTCTCAGACATAGCCAGTTTCCCATCTTGGGATCTTTCACACAAGAAGGTAGTCATGCTTTAATAGATGCTGCAACATCATTAAAGTTCCACAAGGAGTTTGAAGTTCTACAACACTATTCAAATCTCCATTTCTGAAGCCAGGGATATTCCCCATAACAAGGAAAGGGCTATTTTGCAATGAGAAACAAGTACAGAGTTATCAGTTACACTGGCAAATGCTCTAGTGTAACTGCAGTATATGAATGGTTCTTTTATTCACAGTAAATTATATGTAGCATTCCAATAGAAGCTTGCTAGAGATGTCTGCAGTAATCAAGAAGAACAGTGCCCAGAAGTTTAACAGTTGCAAATCACTGTCTTAATCTATTATAAAAATGGTGAGTCTTCAGTATCAGAAAACTAAGAAAAAGGAGACTAAACTGTTCCCATGACTGACAGTCATCTTCAAGTTTGACATCAGTCAACACTGACTCTGATGTCTACACAGCACACAAGAACTCTTCAGTCCTTGCACTACCAGAAGGGTCTTTCTCCCAAAACAATCCAGTGCTTCATAACAACAGTGCTTGAGTCAATGTCAGAGAAGTACCAGCTCCTCCTGCTTTACCTTGAGAAGTGCAGCACAGAACGGTTTTAACAGGCTTTTTGGCAGCGTAGAAGGTGTGCAGTGGCGGAAGCTTCTTGCAATGAAAAGTGATGTTTGTTGCTTAATTGTTGGGTTTTTGTTGTCCATCACTGCCAAAACATCTTCACTTATGTTCTGCAACGTGGTCTACAGGGTTGGATAAAGTCATTAGTTTCAGTAAAGTAAGAGAAAAGCAAATCAGAACTAGAGACCCATTCCCAGACAGTGGGAAAATTGTCACTCTTACTTACTGTAAGAAAGATTGCATCAATGGCCTCCTGCAGTGCCTGCACTACCTGAGGCTTCTTCTCTTTAAATTTCTCCAAGATTGTTGGAACAACCTACAGAAAAGGGAAAACGAAACAACAAAGTCAACCCACTCTTCACTATTATCACTGCAAAGCCTGAAAGTCTGCTCCCTGGTAGTTTGCAGAAAAGCAAATAACGCAAACACCACTGCTGCCTCCTCCAGGAGTACACAACAATAGTAGGAACTAGTTTATTCCAGCTGATTTCCGCTGTTAAATTCATGCCAGTCCAGATTTTTGAGCAACTTCATGGCAAAGATAAACAAAAGGCAGCTATACAAGTGCACATAATTACACATGAATACTCTGGTTCTATTGGTCTGGAACACAGAGCAATAGAATGGAAATTAAACAATCTCACAGCAGAGTGCTGTGCTCTTGCACTATAAGGATCCAAGGGGGTATATAACCTGTTCTCTCTTTCCCAGCTTCCTGACAGCACTCAGCATGGCTCCTTAAGAAGCCTTTATTTGACCCACAGCTCACAAGACCATGGTTCTAAAGCAACCCAAATCCTTCCTGGAGCAACATTTTTGGGGATTTATCACCTTGAAAAACCACACCTGACACTCAAGTATGCCACACTGGAATTTCACAGCAATTTATACCCAATCTAGCTGCTCAGTCACTGCTGAAAAATAAAATAAATCAATAAATAAACGAAAAAAAACAGCAACATTTTTGGGGATTTATCACCTTGAAAAAACCACCCCTGACACTCAAGTATGCCACACTGGAATTTCACAGCAATTTATACCCAACCTAGCTGCTCAGTCAGTCACTGCTGAAAAATAAAATAAAACAATAAATAAACAAAAAAAACCAGCAGACATGTGCCCATAATAACAGCAGCTCCATTCAGGTACGGTCTCTCTAGCAGAAAGACACACGCTGACCTAGGCTTGGCTGGCATCCTTTGGGGGCCGCAACTTGCAAATTCCCTGCTCAGAGACTTTAGCACTAAAAAAATATTCAGTTAATCCAGAATGGCACCATAAAGACCCTCATACATGCCACTGCAGGTGGTAGACACCCCTAAATCTTACAGGGAACAACGTCATAGGAAGGAAATATTTAAAATCATTAAGTCTGTGGTTTAGGAGATGATGCAATTCATAGCTGCCATGACAGTACTGAAAAACTCATCCTCTCAAGGCCATTTGCTTGTCAACCATGGAGCTATCCCATTACTTCAGAAGCTCGGCTTTTTCAGTACTAACTCTGTAGCTAGGAGGGCTAACCTTTAAAACACAAATCAAGTGTACCCAGGTGTAAGAATGCTGCTTACAACTAGAGACAGCTTTCAGAATGAAAGAGACTTTGCCCAAACTGTTGTTCAGAGTTCAGGAGACTTGAATGTTTCTGAAGCAGTGAGATCCAGTAACTTTCCAGTTCATCACAAACTGTAACACTACTGACAGCCAGACACAGCAAATACCTTGTCGAAGCTTTGCCTGCATCCCTCTTGTTTGTCCCAAGAAAAACCTGACTGAGCAGCTTAAAGAACACAGCAACATGGACCTGAGAAACAAGTGAGATAACTGCAACAAATTAAAAGCTCCCTTTCTTTCCAGAGACTGGCTAAGCTTCCCTGTATTCCCTGATATTAGCTTTTGGTAAGAAAAGAGTAGCAAAGGAAAGCAGAGAAGAGCATTAAACTAAATCCCCAGAACTTTTTGGTAACAAAAATCTCAGTAGTTTGGTTATTTAAAGCTGAATAAAAAAAAAGCTCCCTTTCTTTCCAGAGACTGGCTAAGCTTCCCTGTATTCCCTGATATTAGCTTTTGGTAAGAAAAGAGTAGCAAAGGAAAGCAGAGAAGAGCATTAAACTAAATCCCCAGAACTCAAAAAATCTCAGTAGTTTGGCTATTTAAAGCTGAATAAAAAAAAAAAAACAACACAACAAAAAACAAAACAAACAAGAAAAACCCACACAAACACACAACAAAAAACCCAGACAACAATCAAACAAAAAACCCACCAACAACCCTCCCCCAACCTTTAAAAAAAACCCCAACCAAGCTAAAACATACATCACAGAGCTGCTAAGTAGAACTCAGGTTCAGAAGCTATTTTTCCACTGTGACCTGCAAATCCATTTCTGTGGGTATATCTCCAGATGAGGTAATGTAAATAAAGTTCATTTCATGGCAGAGTAATTCAGAGTTGTCTTTGTACAGAAGATTTACAGCAATACTAAGCTTCATGCTGCTGAATGTGAATAAAACAAGGTCCTTTTAACCTTAAGCTGCAAGATATTTTCCTGCTTACTCCATTAAGGAGTAGCTAAGCATTCATAATTGTGCAAAGAATACCTTTGATAAATACCAAGGTTTGACAGGCAAGGAAAAAACAAGGCAGCAAGCTATTTCCTGGTGTCCAGCATCAATAAGACAAGAAAAAAAGTACATGCTCTTACTTACATGCCCTGCATACTGCCCAAATTTCTTTCGGAGGCCAGTAGCTAGCCCAGCAAGGCATTTGGCAGCCAAAGCAACTAACATAACATTTGTATCCTTCCCAACAACCTGAAGAGAAAAAACAAGGAAAAAACAAGGCAGCAAGCTATTTCCTGGTGTCCAGCATCAATAAGACAAGAAAAAAAGTACATGCTCTTACTTACATGCCCTGCATACTGCCCAAATTTCTTTCGGAGGCCAGTAGCTAGCCCAGCAAGGCATTTGGCAGCCAAAGCAACTAACATAACATTTGTATCCTTTCCAACAACCTGAAGAGAAAAAACAAACAAACAAAACAACGTGAAAACCTGAAAATCCAACTTTCAGAGACTTGGACTGTTCTTAGAACAGTCAGTGGGCTGCAGATTGGGTTATTCCACCACTGTTCCAGCTAATAATTTTCTGCTCATCTGTATTATCTCAACCATAACTTTCAAAGTATAATACAAATAAATCATAGCAAAAATTAAACTGTATGTGCACTCTGGGTTTTATTATTACCTTTTTGAGAACTTTCACCAAGTCTGCATAGTCTCCTGATTCCAATTTGGGATTTTTCACCAGCAGTTCAACAGCTTCTAGAGCTTCTTTCCTTTCTTGCCACTTTTTTGCTTCCTACAGAGCAAATAATTTACATTAATTATAATTGCAAACTGTTCTAGAGAAGCATACTTGCCACAAACAATAGACTTTAAAACTCAGTTCTATCCTGAGAAACCCAAAGTCTCCCTACAGTTCAACGACAATAATTGCAATGAAACATGAAATACAGTCCTTTCCCAGGATATATCTCCTTAAAACTGCAGCTTTCTTGCTAGTAAATCAAATTCTGATTTAAATTTTAGCAGTAAAGCATCCATTGCAGAATGCCAGAAAATCTTAAGACTCATTAGCCCTACACGTCATAGAACTAACTGCTAGTATTTAAGTTTATGCTTACTATTTTCTCATAAAAGTCTTTGGGAAGCTTGGAAAGAATTTCTACAGCTTCAAGCAACTCATATGCATCTACTTGTGGTACCGCCTCTTCCTCATCATCACCTCCTGCAATCAGAAGAGAGAAAAATATAAGCAGAGGGACAAATGAAGTCTTAACTACAGCACCACCAAAGGCTCATTGTTTAAAAAAAAAACATTTACTATCAGCAGTTGTGATTTTGCTGTTCCAAAGGACAAACTTTCATATAAAGCTTCTGCCCCAGCCACGTTTTCCTGTTGTGTACTGCACCCCACGTGTTTTGCACCACTGAGTAAAAAGCACCTTTACAATTTAATGCATTCCTTCACAAATAATATCCCAGCAATATACTTTCCAACAGACTTTGGAGATTTACCTCCATCTGCATCTCCTCCAACTGCCTGCTGCTGCTCAAATTTTGCTTTCAGCTCCTGTTGGGAACGCAGGAACCTGGTCTGCTTAGGAGCAGCCGATGACACTTTGACCCACTCTTCTTCCAGTTCTTTTAGCTGCCAAAAGGGAAAAAAAAAATAAATCATTGTACCACAGACATTTTGTACACACCCCAAGATCAACCAACCCTTCATGGAAAGCAGTGGAGTTTTCCCATTTCAAAGCCAGGATAGCATTACATTTCAAGTTCTTTTTTCTGCCACTAAAGTAGTGACTTCCCCTTCACATTCACCGTTCAGAAGCTTTTGACCAAGTATATCCACAGAACACCACCTCCAAAAAAATAATCAATGCAAAATATTTACACACAAACTGCAGAACAGTCAGAACAGTGCGACCCCTCTGTAGAAGCTTTAGAATAAAAATGGCTGAGCATGAAGGAAGATCTTATGGTTACAGCCACGCTATTATTACACACTAAAACTAAGATGAAACAAACATGTTGAGCTATAGTTGATGAGACAGTTTTGGTTTTTTTAAACCATGCCTTTTTCTAGCAAGTAACTGCTTTCCACCTGAATACAATTAACACAAGTGGGTAGGAGGGATGAATGCACAAATAATTTTACAATGTTTTTAAAAAATGGAATGTTGCATCGCCAGTAGCAGTTATCTATCATAACATAATGCCAATTCCTGAATTGGAACACTCACATCCTGAGCATCACCACCACCACAAGTCTGATGGGCTATGTAGAAGAAAAAAACGTCAGGAAAAAAAAACTGAGAAGGAAAATGGTTGACCTGCAGACTTTCAGCACAGGGGTCTTTTACAATGGTAACCAGCTGCCCTCGGGTTAGGTCTCCAAGAAATACCATTCTACTTTGCAAATCCTCTCCTCAGTTTCAACACAAAGCTTCCCCCCCAAAAACTTCACACGTATTCAGAGCAACAAAACATTGTCACAATTTCTTTACAAATAAACAGAGAGGAACTAGCACTTTAGGGAAAGTTACAGAAAGCTAAAAAAAAAAAATGTTGCTGTTACTGAAAAAACCCAGCTTTGATTTTAAGAATGCCCAAAACCACAGGATAATAGAACGTGAGAATTAAAGGGTTTTCTCGAATGTTTGGATACAGAACTACTTTCTGCCTACCTGAACAGAGTTTATGTTCTGCAATGGAGGTCTCAGAGCATCCCTTATCCAACGGTAGATCTCCACAGCAAGGAGTTTGGCTTCATCTCGAACAGCCTTTTCCCGAGACTCAAAAAGTTTTGGCAATACCTTAATGATTGGCTTCAGCGAGATTATTTTTGAACCAAATTCACTGAAAGTTAAAAGCATGGAATAGCATCAGTGTCCAGATAGGAACCAGAGAGTGAGCCACAAATAAGAATTTACTTTTTTAAAAACAATCTATGCAATGCTTCCAGTGCACATTTAGAGACTGAGTCATTTACTCAAATCGTTATTATAGCTATTATTTTGTGATGCTACTAAGCTACTGTAAAATCTAAAGAATATTTGTCCTATCATAACTACCCTCCACGCCCAGCTTGGAATTACAAAATCATGCCTCCGAAACTACTTCAAAGCACTCAATCCAATCTGCTGCTTAAATCTCTTCCCTTGCCAAGGGGGGGAAAAGAAAAAAGAGAAAAGTGTCCTTAGACCAAAATTTGTATGACCTACTTTTTTTTTTTTAAACACATCAGAATAGAATCTCCTTTGTCTATCCTTGGAGGCAAACTATAGTAAAAGCATTAGTGACTCCTCCACTTGTTGGACCAGATAATTATAGTGAGCCTGGGTCATCTTCACAGAAAATACACGTGTTGAAATACGTGCTGCTGGAAGGACACATAGAACAAGTTTCCCCAGCCGATCACTCTTCCCTATCAGCAGATCCTACAGCTTGTTGAACCTCATACACTGAACATCCTTTTTCAATCACTGCTGAATGAAAACATGAGAACTTTCTTCTCACACTCATAGTACAGTTAACTGCTACAGTTCTTAAGCATAATTTCTAAATCACCTCAGAAGTCATAAATGCTTTTGAATCCAAAAAAGTTATTTTTTTGAGAATTCTAAATTAACCTTTCCAATCACATTTTTTCTTCTGCTTCCCTCCAATCAAGTACCACATGAAAAAAAGCTCGTAAATGTGGCTACTCAGGAAGTAAAACTTATGTCTCACTTTCTAAAAATTCTAGTGCTAAACTTTATATTGCCAAGCCCACTTTCAGAAATATTAAGTATTAAAACCTGCAAAAGAGGATCCAGTCTCAGAAAACACATAACTTAAATGAAGAATATGAACAAATGAGTTGCCCAAGATTTTTATCTTTCTACCATGCCTCAAAAAAAGAACATATGAGGAAGAATAACAATTTTCACAGGTATTTATCTAATTTATATAATATTAATCTAATTCATACAACAAAACAAGAAAGAACAGAAACCTTAGCACAAGATTAAAAGTCACCAGAAGCTCAACTAGTTATGCACCCAAGCTACCCACCTAGGTACAACATAGAAAAATTTTGTTATCAGTGCAGAAACCCTGTCAAAGCACAAGACAAATTTAGGCAGCAACACAACCCAGAAGCAGAAGACACAGATTAAGTCAATAGGGCTCCATGAAAGAATTTCATCTTGCCACCTCAAAGATAATAAAATACTGCATATTAAAAAATAGGCACATGCGGCACATTTTACAGACATAATGAGTTGAAAGATATTGAGGAAGGTTATGCAGGTTTCTAATTACACGGTAGTGTGATTAGATGAGACAATCAAAATAGCTAAAACATATTGTTAAATGTGGGACAGCAGTTTCACTTAGTAGAAGCACAGGTAATGTACTAAGCCAAATGCTTTATTTTAACTTCTGTTACAGAAGCCTGAAACAATTAGTTTAACGAGGACCATCTACACATACACTTTAGCAAGTTCTCTAAAAAAATACCTAGCATAAGACACTCTCCATCGATACTATATAGTTGTCACATGAACTACTTTTCTCAGAAAAAAGTATTCTATTAACATCAAAATTATCTTTAAAAAAAAGAATCCAACAGACAGTGAATTATATATACAGCAAGTATAAGAATTTGATAAAACGCCAATATTTTTCACTCAGCTCAAAGGCAGCAAACATACTTGAAGTGGAACAAAAAAAGATGTTACATATCTAATCTTGAAACCAACTACCCCGTCTTAATTAAATTGGATTTTAGTTTTAGGGAGCATTATCAGCTTTTCTTTTTAATAGTGAAATTATTACACAGACATTGGAAACACTGTGCAATGAGCTTTTTCCTTTTTTCTTTTTCTTTTCTTCCAAAAACACACACAGTGTACCCAATTAAAGATGCTCACATCAGGGAGGAAAACAGTGGGTTGTTTTGTTTTTTAAAAAAGGTTTTAAAAAAAAAGACTACGTTTTAGTTTTCCCATCAGTGAGTTTATTTCAGCTCTTCAGAAGAGAAGCTCAACAGCCTGGAACAGGACACACCAAACCTGCCCTCCTTTCAGGGGTCCATTGTGAAAAATGTAAGTTTGGTAAACAGCTGCCATGAACCAAAGCGATCCAGATGAGGCTCCTACAAAGACATCCCTCACATCTGACAAATCTCATAATGCTCAACTGTTGTCACAAAATACCAGTTCAGTAAAGATACACCCTATTCAGCAGTCACAAGGACCTGCTAAAAAGACTTAAGCAACAAATTAGACTCTACATACTGCTGGGTGAGAGGGTGCAAAAGAAACACAAACACCGAAACAAACCACAAACTAAAAACTCAAAGCTTACCTTAGTGCTTTCCTCAGTGTCTCGATACATGCTACTATGATTTTTGGGTTTTTGTTGTCCAGACCCTTTAGTAATTCTTCTTGTACTGCCTCTCCTTTCTCAATTTCTATATACATGAGACATATATCCAGACCCAGCTCTTTTGCTCTGGCTTTTGGCTGATTGAACACTTTATTTACAACTCCAGATGCTACTTCTCCTGTTGTCCTGAA
>NW_010105589.1:0-8161 GCF_000699245.1 Pterocles gutturalis | reverse complement strand
AAGAGTGTCACTTTTGGAACATTTGGGTGAATTGGATGTTCTACATCATTATCCACAGACAAAAACACACACAACACCCAAAACATGGATTAAAGCTCAGCAAGTCCTCATATGACAGGAACTAAATTCTAAGTTAACTTTGAAGACAACAACCTTTTATGAGACCTGACTTCAACCTCAAGTTTAATCAAAATAACTCCTGCAGACTGAGTGCTAGTTAACTTGTCCCCAATACTGGACTACACCAGACAGTGAACAGCAGACATTTTCTCAAAAGCATACTCATTAATATACACTAGTTAAGGTCCACAAATAAGTGTCATTTCCTGGAATTCCATACTTTACAGGTAACTTACATACAGCATTGGTGCATAATCCCAGCACACAACTTCATGTCTATTTCAAAGCCTCCAATCAACCAAACCACTTACACCCCTTTTGGATCAAGGGGTTTGGAAGTTTGTTAGGTTTTTAAACAAAGCCTTGGGTTTGTTTTCCTCCCCCCTCCACCCCATAAGACTTTCCTTTATTTAATCAGGTCACAAAGTCAGTGGACCAAATCACTGATCTGGCCCATTAGGTGTTTTTATTTCACCCTGGGGAGCACAGGCTGTTTCATGGGCTGGATAACAATGAAATACCAGCAAACATCCTGTGAAGAAATTAGCAGGTATGAAGATTCGTATGTGTCAAGTTGGATGTAAGACTACATAAACACAACTACATTTTATTTAATGAATGAATTACACTAATATCTCCCCAGAAAAAGAGGCTCCCTGCACGTACAGACTGTTTCAGTCACACAAGAAGAGGGATTCCAGTTCACAGCACTTATACCACCAAATTACTGATTTACTTTCTTTACCTCTTCAGAAATATATTTTACTGCCCTTAATAGTTTATTTGAACATTGTAAGCAATTTCTGACAAGCTCATATGCCCATGGAGGCCATCCACAAGAAAAATCCACCATTCGTCGAATTCTCTAGATCAAAGAGCAAGTTCTGCTCTCAACAGTAAAGATCAGAATTGTTAGTGGCCACTGTACAATCTATCTGCAGCCTTTCTCAGGGAGGCACATTAACTGTCATAGCAGCCTACTAATAGCAAGAAAAGGATACTTACTTCCCAGCTACATGAGCGTTTTCAATGTAAGCGAGCGCTGCTTCCAGTCCTTTCAACTGAGCCACTGCATTGGAGTCTGTCACAAATTTTTTTATCAGCCCAAGATACTTGGACCATTCGGGACTCTTCTCATCATCGATCTTCTGGAAGAGCTTAAGGGCTTCTTCATAACCATTTAACCTGGCTTTCCACAGCTGGAAACAAAAATGAGACGTTTACATGTTGTGCTTATACAACCATAACTCACCAGTGTTGCAAAATTATTCAATCATAGTTGAAAGTGTGCTCAGTAAGCTGGCATCTGAAAGATTTATCTTCAAGGACGATATGAATAGCATGCAATAGGACAAAACAAAATACTCGCTCTTCTCCTGTCAAGGATTATCTTGGCTAGAGGGAATCATCTTCCCCACTGCTCTTCATAAGCTCTAACAATCACTGACAAGTAGGTGGGAGCCCAACAATAGTTTCAGCTACAGACAAGGAATTTCGCCACGTGAATGAGTGCACTGATCTTTCAGCACACAAGCTTACGCTATGCAGATTATCATGCTACTAAATTCTACTTAATAAATGTTATTCTGCCTCTAGGTTGGCTAGGGCTGATGCAGTTTCAGACCTGTTATACACACACTGTGCGGCTGTCGAGATTACCCAACTACAGTGTACTTAGAGGAGCACCGCAGAATGACCGCAGCAGAGACACAGCAAAACAAACCTAAAGATGAGATTTCCTACCTTGTGTTCACATTTCTGGTCAATGGGCAGTTTCATCCACTCGCTGTCGTCCCCCATTGTTATTCAGGTTCTCTCTATAATTACAGTAATTCCTGTGGAGATAGAGACAAGTTAGAACATGGAAAAAATACATATGAGGTGCTACCCACAACATACTTCTATTTAAAAAACCAAAACCCCACCACAGTTCTGTAGCACATCTATTGCTAATGTGCGACACACCCTTCCAAGCTTGTAGTTACATTTGGCTATGCACTCCTAAGCCTAGACCACTATTCTGTTAGCTCTGGAAGGGTACCAGAAGCCATTAAAGATTAGAGAGCAGCGCAATTTGTAATCTCTCAGACACTATAAATCTCAATCTGTGAAAGTTGTAGTAACCCGAGAAGGCAGGCAGAATATAACCTCATGTAAGCTTGAGGAAGAACACACTCTGATTAAGGTGCTAAAACAAAATGAGCCCCTATCAACACTAGAAAACTGACTCTTACCAACATGTGCTTTCAGCAACAGGTGCCATGAATCAGCATTGAAAAATAATCAGGTGCTAGTGTAAGGACAGCCATTTTAACAACTTTACAAACAGCACATTCGAAATGAACAGTACTGCAAGAGGAACAGGCCCCATTTTTGCAAGCTGTCTGCTTTATGCCCTAATTCTAATGTAACCAGTGTCAGCAACTGTCAACAAGAGATCAATTTCTTACAACATGTAGGGCGCACATCCTTACTCATTGAAGTTCCTAAGTGTTTTCCTCCTTCCTTCCCCCCCCTTCCTTTCTATTAAGAACAGAATACTGACTGTTAGGGTATGAGAGGTGAGACCTCAGGCTCAATGCCCATCTCAGACATACTGTACAACTAACCTGATTGCTCAGAGAATATGCCTGATGAAGGGAGCAAATGCCAAAATCAAAATACCAAAATCAAAATAGCAGTAGCAGCAATATTTTTTGATTTATAACTTTATTATTTATACAAACAAAATCAAACCAGAGAAGGAGTAACACATTCCAGCATACCAGTTCACATGCATAGACAAAGATGACCAAAACTCTAAGAAGTGGACAGCATATAAAACAATTTATCACTACAGGGATGGAACTACACCATACAAGCAGAATATTCGTAACGCGTATTCAGCCTATGCCAGCAAAACTGCACACTTTAACCTACAAAGTAGTTCACGTAATGCGCCGAGCTTCTCTGCAGAAAATTAACCCCTAGAATCACAAGTGCACCATCCCTTGTAAGTTAACATAAGCAAGTTCTCCAAAGCCTTCTGTCAGTCACACAACACTAACATACAGCTAACTCGACTGCAAAATTAGGCTAGCAACCGTCTACTATAAAAACAACCTTTTTTTCTTCCTTCCTGGATTAATTAGAAGATACTTAAAGAGCAACGCAAATCCCCAATAATTTAAAACAAAAAAAACACCAAATCCCACCTGCTACCACCACACACCCACACCCCTAAACTTACCTTAAGTATTTATAAATCCCTAAGGATGCCAGTACTGTTCTCCCTAGAATTGCACAAACCTACTCATTATATTGCCATTGGGCAAATCAAAGTCAGTGTCAGGACAGACATTGACAACACACAGAAAGAAATGTGTTCAAGCATTATTATGGTTCGTCCTTCTCGTTTCGCTAACAGCAATGTGGACACTTTTTCTTGACATCAGCACAGTTGCACAGCAGTACTGAGAAGTTTGCTTGCTCAGCAAAAATAAGCAAAAAAAAAATCATGAGAGCCAGAGACGAGGACTTAATTAACCCCTCGAACTACAAACCATTGTGAATGAAGGGATCACTCTGCTTATTAAGTGAGAAACAAAGTACATACAAATGAGGCTTCCTAAAGCCCATTCCACTGAAAAGGTTCATTGCGATACACTATCTTTCTAAATGTACAACTTATTAAAAAAAAGTTTGGGTTTAATACTGATCACACCATTCCTCCATGTCAGGAATTGACAAGAAAAAGGTACTCCAACTCAACAGTTCCAATGAAAATAACAAGCTTTGCAATGCCATACCAACACCAACCAATCATAAGAGGTCAACAGGGCAACTGAGGCACTACACCCTTTTGCATGGAAGCCCCACCAGCCTTTTGCAACAGATTCCACTTTCCTCTGTTCAAACTCTTCTGCAACTCTGGTTTCTTTTTCTCTGTCCAAGCCACTCATTTTTCTTATCCCTTCCCTCAGCCTACTGAGAGTTCAAAATTAAATAAAAATCATCAGCCTCCTGATTAAATTTCAATGCATTTTACCTAGTTAATAAAACAACTGCAAATACATCCCCCAAACAAACAAACAAAAAGCAAGCCACCCTCCACACAAAAGCAAGACCGTCCTGGTAAACATGGAGGCAGGGGCAAAACTATATCTAGCTCTACAACTGTGATGATTTCTCTCCAAAAGCAAAAATGAGACTGCATTCACATTCAAAACTTTCCAAATACCTCACCTAGCAAAGGACACAAGACTGCCCTAGTGCAGGTACAGCAGCAGACTTCCTTCTGCCACAAGTTATTTCTGCAGCCAAGCACCATCAGCTTCACCAGGATAAGGTGTGTTTGCATTAGGAATGCATTCACCTTAATGTACCAGTATAAAAATAAGAGGGTACTTCCCCAGTGTGGATGCAGGTGACATAAATAGAACAGTGTTCTTTTTCCCAAACTCACATATGCCTTTGCCAAGAATGAGCAGAGTGAACTTAAAAGGAAATTAGAGAGTTCTGAGCCTTGCTCAGAAACTTGGAGGTAATTCAAGCTATTACCTGTCTATATATCATTTTGCTGAGGAAAGTATAAGGAACAAGTACAGGAACAGCAGTTATTCACAAAGAAAGCAGAAAAAGGAATAAAGCACTAACAGACCTGCCAACAGCAGAAACACCAGAATAAAGAGTTCTGGCACCTGTACTAAGACAAACCCCCAACTACAACCCATTCTTTTAGAAAACTCAACAGCATGAACCTCCTACTTCAGGAGTAAAAAGAAGCATTTATTTCTCTCTAGAAATCTGTTCTGCCAAGGAAAATCTTATTGTAGGACAGCAACTACCTTACTAGAATCCTAAAATCAGGTCAAACCCTAAAGTCAGGAGCAACTCTATTAAAAAGGCTTGTCCATCGCAAGGCTGATGCCTATTTACAAGTATTTTTACCCTTACATCTATCCAACAGTTCATTGCTACAAAGTGTGACATCTTGCTTGTACACCCTATATTATAAAATTTCAAAACTGGAAGAAAAGGATCTAGGATTCCCCTTCCCAACATCACAATGTACTTAACTGGGCAGGGAACACACTTGATGGGACAGACACAGGGAGGGGAGATGGATGACCAGGAAACAGTATTTTCTCAGCCATTTTTTTCAGTCTGGTCAAGTCAGGTCCCCTACTATTTTTAGTCGCTAACATCTACAACAGTTACTGCAATTATAAAATGGGTTAAGTTGCCTTCTGTGCTGAATCTAGCATCTAAAAATAGTGATAAAATTATACTCCACCCCCCCAATAACTTACAAATCCCTTTAGAACAGGCAGTTAATCAGAAAGTATTCCATGATCACAGTGGGAGAGAGCTCCTTCTGAAACATCCCTTCTTTCCAGCGTCACCACTGCTCACGCCTGTCCTAATGCCAAGATTTTGTACTGTCTGCATCTTGCATCTACCAGAACAAACGACTGTTGTTTCTCCTTTCAGTTAAGTCACTGGGTTCTGTATGTTCACAGAATATCCCACATTTGACAAAAAGCTTTTTTTTCTTTTTTAGGAAAAAAGTTTCTTTGCAAAGACATGTAAAACCTCCAGCCATTACTTATCATCCAAATAACAAGTAGCCTCATTATACAACAACACAGATAAATTATGTTATTACCAGTAAATTTGCAGCAATGAAGTGTTTGACCTACATAGCTTTCTCATTGCCACAACTCAGAAAAAAACAGATTGAAGTCTTTCAGTAACAACATTCATTTTGGTAGAATGCAGAAAACAAGACCTCTGAAGTGACAGAACCACCCAAAGTAGTTTTATGAGAGAGGTTTGTTACTAACATGGTCAACACAACATTTACAAAAGCAAGTCAGCTGAGCAATCTGCAACGGAGATGAACAACAAATCCTCCCTGACAGTTCTTGGCAGGACAAGCTCTTGTATCATGGAGCAGCGAGAAAATGAAGACTATCAAGGAAAGAAAAGGATGGCTTTCAAAGGAAAGCATGCAAGAGCAGAAGACATTTACAAGGCAGCACAAACGCAAGAATTTCAAAATTAAAAGTGAGAAATCCTCACTGTATATAAATAATTTAGGAAACAAATTTATCAACACATTAAGAGTTTATGGGAAAGTATCAATACAAAAAAATTTACACTAACCACACACTGCTCTGAACAGTTCCTACTCAGCTTCTAAATAAATGCTTCCACTGCTACAGTTTCTGAGAGCTGAACAGCATCAGCCTTACAGCTTCATAGTATGGGGCAGTGCTAAAGAAAATCCCACCTTCACAAATATCCTGAAATGGGTTTTATTGGGAAGCATACATTTATCATCTATCACTGCAATTCATTGTGAAGTTTCAGCTTCCAGACCATTTTCTACACAAAATGTGCAATGGCAAACTAGGAAGCCATTTTATGCTAAACAAAACTGGATGATCACAGATACAAACTGTCCACTCTCCCCTACTCACTTCCACCTATTGCACATCACTGTTGTGTAAGAATGACAGCAAGCATTCTGACATTTTGAAAGACTCTCAAAAAACTTTACTCAAAAGAGTAAGTTCTGAGAAAGCAAAACAGGCCATTTTAAAGGAAAAAAATCTGTTTAAACATTCCTATGCAGCAGGGCACATACTTGAACGTAGAGCTGTATGTCACATCTCAGATGAAACAACACTTCTCAGCAGACAGTTCTCTGTCAGTGCAGCCCACAGTTTTCCTAGCAGAAAGAATTTTTGTTTAATGGCAGTTTTGGGTCATATTTGCTCTTTGGCTCTGAAAAGAGGAAGTTTCTTTTTCTTAGAAGTTTAGCCCAGCACGTTTCTGGTATTTGCCAGATAAACCTTCTCATTAGATACAACATAAAGTAGCTCAGAAAAAAGGTTGAAAAATTCAAGTAATCATAACATAGTTACATTTTTATTTTAAACAACACCTGGACACACTAAGTATTTTTAACAGCACACAAATCCAAGAACTATAGCCTAATCAGTTAGCGAAATAAAGCAACTGCCTAAGTAAATTCCACATAGTCAAAAGGAAAATTGAAGTCCAGCTAACAATCCTGAACTACAGATACCGGCAAAAGCAGCAAAGAACTTTCAGTCAGACTGTAAATGTGCTTGCCAGCTTCAGTCCACATATCTTTTGATGACAGACAAAAAAAAGAGGTTAAAAAACCACAGAAGATTAGTTGCTGCTTAGGCAATAAAAATTTCACAGGATCTTAAAGGTCGGTGTTTTCAACTAAAAAATTAGTTAAAAGATGTGAGATACACTGATTCTTGATGAAAGGAATGCAAGACCTCAGAATAATGAAAGAGAAATAAGAGAAATGCACACTAAAAAGGAATTGTTTTGCAGGTTGTGGAATAGATAGCAGCCAAGAGAAGCTACTACTTCAGCAGCAATGAAATTGCATTCAAGAGTAAACAGCAATAAATTCTCTCTTGTCTAACTCATATGACCTAATTCAGCTCAGTGATACCTTAATAGCACAAATGGCAAGTTACTGGTAAGGGAGATACTTAATTCCTCTGGAAAAAAATATGTTTCAATACATGGTCTCTGAAAATTACTTGTGCACAAAAAAGAAGGGCCTCAAAGCAAGAGACAACACAAACTGACGTTCTGCTAAAGCTAAGAGAAAAAGCTATTTCTTAAGGCAAGGGTAAGCCTAGAGTGGAGCCAGTCTTGCAGAGCAGAGAGGGGCAAGAGGGAACAGGGCACCCCACGTGCAACTTTGTGTCCACTGAGATAATTCAAGGGTGGTGGGCTGGAGTGAAAGATCAGCGAGTCCATGCTTCTTAGCTGCAAACTCCCCCATCCCTCAGAGTTTACAAAGCTCAGGCAGGGGAAGGCTCATGGGATGGGCTATAAAAGGACGGCCTGAACTGCTGATGAGGGAAAGCTCCCGCAGAGACATCTCACCGCAGGAACGACCGCTACCTACCCACCTCCTTCTCCAAGGGAAGCACCGTCCCGCACGGCAGCAAGGGCCCTCTCGGCCAGCCCCAGCACCTACCAGAAGCGCACCCCTCCAGCT
>NW_010105588.1:0-2038 GCF_000699245.1 Pterocles gutturalis | reverse complement strand
GCTGACATGGTCTGAGGGGACAAGAAGGGGATGGGGGGTGCAGGGATGGATGGATGGACGGATGGATGGATGGGTGGATGGATGGATGGTTGGATGGAAGGCTGTCTGGGGGGATGGGTGCATGGGTGTAAGGTTGCATGGATGGGCGGAGGGATGCGTGGATGGATGGATGGATGGATGGATGGATGGATGGATGGATGGATGGATGGATGGATGGATGGATGGATGGATGGATGGATGGATGGATGGATGGATGGATGGATGGATGGATGGATGGATGGATGGATGGATGGATGGATGGATGGATGGATGGATGGATGGATGGATGGATGGATGGATGGATGGATGGATGGATGGATGGATGGATGGATGGATGGATGGATGGATGGATGGATGGATGGATGGATGGATGGATGGATGGATGGATGGATGGATGGATGGATGGATGGATGGATGGATGGATGGATGGATGGATGGATGGATGGATGGATGGATGGATGGATGGATGGATGGATGGATGGATGGATGGATGGATGGATGGATGGATGGATGGATGGATGGATGGATGGATGGATGGATGGATGGATGGATGGATGGATGGATGGATGGATGGATGGATGGATGGATGGATGGATGGATGGATGGATGGATGGATGGATGGATGGATGGATGGATGGATGGATGGATGGATGGATGGATGGATGGATGGATGGATGGATGGATGGATGGATGGATGGATGGATGGATGGATGGATGGATGGATGGATGGATGGGTGGATGATGAACCATGGTTCGATGCATAGATGATGGGTTGGATGGAAGGTGGAGTGGGGGAGTGGATGGTTGGATGGATGGATGGGTGGGATGGTTGGATGGAAGGCTGGGTGGTTGCATTGATGAGTGGGTGAATGGGTGGATTCAAAGACTGACATAAGGAAAAGCGAATGGAAAACCAGGTCATGGAGTGGTTGGAAGCCTGCAACCTAGAATGGACAAACAAGTGGACAGACAGATAAACAGAATGAGGGATGGAACAATGGGCCAATAACTGAACAGACAATTGGATGGATGGATAGATCTGACGGCCAGTGGGATCAATGGGAGGATGGTTGGGTGTTTGAATGGGAAGGTGCATCGTTAGACGGGTGGGTGGTGGACAGATGGATAAGCAGAAAGGTTCGTGGGTGGGTGGATCTTCATGTTCTGCTTTCTGCCATCTCCACTGCAGTGCCAGCCCCACCGTTAGAGGAACCACCACCCCGGTCCCGCCTCGACGAGCTCACAGTCTCCCATGTCACCCCTGACTCCGTCCAGCTGCAGTGGAATGTCCTCGAGGGCACCTTTGACTCCTTCTCAGTGCAGTACAGGGATGCACAAGGCCGACCTCAGGCACTTGCAGTTGATGGCGGGTCCCGCATGGTGACTGTGCCTGGGCTGTCCCCGTCCCACCGCTACAAGTTCAACCTTTACGGTGTGTGGGGTCGGAAGCGGATTGGTCTTGTCTCCACTGATGCTGTCACAGGTGAGGACATTTCTGGGTCCTGTCTCTCTCCTCTGTGGGTGCTGGGATAGAGCAAGTCTGGAGCCCTGGCAGGTCCTTTGGCATTGTGACATACCTGAAGAGCCTCTGGCCCTTCATTGGGTGGTGGGAATGGGTGGATGCAAGGTCAGAGGGATGGAGGGTTGTTCGTGTGGAAGGGGACATGTGGATAGGTGAATGGATGGATGGATGGATGGATGGTGGTCAGTCCCCAGTGTGTCCTGCATGGCATTGTCACTGCTGCAGCCCCGGCCCCACCAGAGGAGGAACCACTGTCACAGCCCATCCTGGGCGAGCTCACAGCCTCCCAGGTCACCCCCGACTCCGTCCAGCTGCAGTGGAGCGTCCCCAAGGGCACCTTTGACTCCTTCACGGTGCAGTACAGGGACGCACAAGGCCAGCCCCAGGTGCTGCCCGTGGACGGTGGTTCGCGCACAGTAACCGTGCCTGGGCTGTCCCCGTCGCGCCACTACAAGTTCAACCTGTATGGGATGTGGG
>NW_010105587.1:37621-38087 GCF_000699245.1 Pterocles gutturalis | reverse complement strand
AGCGGGTGCTCGGGGATGCAACAGAGGAGCCTTCCATGAGACCAGGCAAAACACTTATTTTTTATTTTCCTGCACAGCGCTCCGGGGTAGCCACACGACCAGGGGACACAGCCCACATGTGCCGGGTTCCCAGCCTTGTGGCTGAAGGGCAGCCGTGGGGCATTACAAACACGGCTCGGGAAGGGGAGCCCGAGGTGCAGGGAGGGTCAGCAGAGGCAGGCAGACAGAGAACCAGAACAGGAGCGTGCTGAGAGGCTGGCAGGAGCTGGGTCTCGTCAGGCAGCACATGCCACCGGCCAGGGCTTGGCACGTCACCGCCCGGCCCCGGCGCCTGCTATCTGGAGCTGCAGCCACCCACTTGTCACTTCTCTCCTTTAAAAGGTATCCGAGCACCCGCCGTTATCGGGCAGCGCCGATAGCACTGTCACGCCTGCAAGAAACAGGTTTAGGGACGTCCCGCTTGTCC
>NW_010105587.1:0-37570 GCF_000699245.1 Pterocles gutturalis | reverse complement strand
GGCTGCCAGGGTGCATCCCAGCAGGCTGCACGAGACGGCGAGGATGCAGGTACAGGGTGCGGAGCACAGGAACCTCCTGTGAGCAGGAGCGATGCCTGGGCGAGGCGGGATGCCGGCACCTGAACAGCAGTGCTCTGAGCAGAGAAAGGCAGCAAACAGCTGGAGACACACGAGCACGGCTCTCCAGCCACCGAGGGAGCTGAGCACTGTGGCGGGGCTGTGGCCAGTGGGGAGGATACGGGGCGGGTGCCAGGCGCAGTGGGGACTGGCACCAGCAGCTCTGCCCCGGCTTTTCCAGGGGAAGGAAAGGGTGTCCTGAGGGACGGGCTGTGCTCAGAGCCCGGCTGCAGCGGCAAAGTTCAGTGCCTGGCCCCGTGGGGAGGTTTGTCATTAAGCTTTTCCCAACCACGTGGCCCCTCCTCGACATGCCGTGGCCAGGGCTCGGGCTGGCCATGGGGCAATGGGGTGTTAGGGGCCAGCACGGCGGCAGGACAAGTGTGCCCAGTGGCCACCCAGGTTTCATTGTGCCTCACGTCCACACCCCTGCCAAGACACAGCTCTCGCTGAGTTCCTGGGGCAGGGACAGGGCTGGACACACGTGACACAGTGCCCTGTGGGTGCTGTGATGTCCCCATGTCCCCTTGTGGCACCATCTTCTCCCCTTTGGCAGCTTGAGGGGGAAAATGCAGTCATGAGGATGCGTTTGCCCCTGGTCCCTGGTGAACACTTCAACACTGGGATGCAGTGAAACGTGCAAACACGCCCGGCCTGGCTCCACACCCACACACGCCCCTCGTGTACATCCTGCACAGAGACAGCCAAGATGCTGGCAGCGGGCAACAAACCCACTGCTGCTGGAACCACTCGGATAGAAAACCTACAAAGGAGAGCGACCTGGCTGAAAGCCTCGAGCAAGGACCCGTAAATCCTCCTGCTGTGATGCTGCCAGCATCCTGCAGAGCACTGGGTCCAGATGCTGAGTCCCCTTGCCGGCAGGAGGGAGGAAGCTGTCTGCAGAAAGATGCTGAATTTATGTTACTCACACTCGCTCCAGGAATGCAGCGAGCAAACTAGCAAAGCCCCGGGCAGGAATCAAGCATGCTTCAGCCCTGACCTTGCCCAGCGTTCTCCTGGGCTGGGGAGGAGCTGGGGATATGCTCCCAGCCCCACAGCCCATCTGAATTTACCATGTGCCTTTTCTTGCAACGGCTTCTCCCTCCCAAGAGCCTGCATGGGTGAAACACCATCAGCAGAGGCCGAGTCTTTCCGCAGGTCTCAAAGCTGGCCGAGGGGGCAAAACCCCTCCAGTCAGTGCCCAGGGAGAAGGGGAGGGCAGTGGGGACACAGGGACTCGCCAGCCTCCTCCCGCAGGAGGGCAGTGAAAACCAGACGTACTCAAGACATGTTTGTATCCTGAAGACGGGGATCACAGCATTTCCCAGCACTGTTGGCTCTTGTAGGCTCTCCTAGAAAAGCGTTGACTAAAAAGCACATTTACAAGAAGAAAAAAACCAAACAAACGCTTGCCAGCTAGAGAGCACTGTCATGTCCTGGCTTGCCTTTCTGCAGCGATCTCTCCTTTCTCCCTCTAACACCGCTGCCAAATTTTAAGTTAAAAGTGTTTTTAAGCCTGTGCCCTCTGGATGGATCAAGAAAAACCAGAAGAGATGCAGGGTCCAGTTTCTACAACTGTACCAAAACCCTTCCTCCTCCTCCCAATGAAAATCTGTTAGAGGATTCTATATTCTTGCTCTTCCCAGGAATCCCCCAGGCTGGCACACCCCCCATGCCACTCCTCAGCACAGCCGTGCCCATGCTGTCACTGGAGCAGGTTCTTGGCCCCCTCCTCCTCCTCCATGCCCCGACCTCGGTGGTGGGAAGAGGCTCCACTGTGCCGCAAACTGACCATCCGAAAGAGACTTGCAGGCTGCCCAAGGTCTGGCTTGTGTAACGCTCGTACCGAGAGCCAGAGCCCGCAGCGGAGCTGGCATGTGCTTCAAATTTCCATTTCAAAGGAAATTTCAGCGTGTATTTTGCTTTGCAGCTCTCCAGTAGTGTCCCGGGTACAGCCCACCTCCCACAGCAGGAACGCCAGGTTCAGGGTTGTTAGTTCTGGTCATGCTTTGCTTCTTTTCACAGGATTTCAACAGTGCTGTTACAGACCATGCCCTGCCTTCATGGTACAGCATCGAACACAGAGATCACAGGGAGCTGCTACTGACAAGCTGGTAACATGCAAAATGCAAAGTAAAAAACCTCAAAATTCCAAACAAACAAACAAAAAATCTGTAACGAAAACACTGTCGTAAAGTACTGTAGGAATGTTTGGATTTTTGTTTTGGTTTCGAAAGACTTTCCTGAGCAGCTCTCTGGACTTCCAAGCACCAGGCTCTGCAGGATGGAGACAAAATGCCCAAACGCCAGCCCAGCGTCTCGCACTGTGACTCCCAGCAGAATCTGTCCCGAACAATCTCAAGAGCTCTTGAGGTGGAAGCAGGGGGTGGGAGGGATGCTAAAAATGGGACACTGTCTCAGCTGCATGCACTTTTAAAAATCTTTTACCAGCCTCCAGAGCAGGAGGGTGAACAATTTCCTGCAGCAACAGCACACCGGTGTATGAATGTGAATATGGAAGAGGAGTCAGGACAGGAGAGGCTTAGTGACAGCAGCTGGCATAAGAGAGTGATGGCTCTGGGTTGGGCAGGTCAGTGGTGGGACCCACCCTTCACTCTGCGCTTGGCATTTTCTGTTGGTTGCTGAAGGTATCTTCCAAGCCTTCCTCCCAAGTTGGTACAAACATCAGCCAGTGAAACACCAGGGAGGGAAGTCTGCTACCGCACAGTGAAACCGGCATCCATATTAAAGGACACGCAAGGGATCCTTCAAAGCCAGGGCAGCACAGGATTTTCTCTCTACTTGCCTGGACTCATTCCCAGAGTAATCTCTGGAGCAGCTCCAAGAAAGCTTTTAAGTTGCTGGAAACTGAAGGGCTGGCACCCTCAAGTGGTTACTCTGAGCTCTCCACGCAGCCTGAACAGCTTCTCCTGAGTCTCCTCAATAGCTCACCCACCCATAACTAAAGTGCATTGTTCCCAGCACACGGGGATATTTCACAGCTCCCAGCACCGTGGCAGAGCACAGCCCCCAGCTCCGTCTGAGCCACCAGCTCCAACCCCACTGCAGAGCGGCCGAAGCCAATTCGGACACAGTTTTCCAACTGATCTCTTCAGATTTGCAGCAGGAAGGAATCCCTGGGAGACCTCTCCCTCACAGAGAAAAATCAAGTGTTACAAAACCTTCCCGCAGTCAGCAATATTTCTCACGTGCATGGGGTTAATCCTACAGACCGATGGAGGCAGAGTAAAACCGCCAGTGGTGTTTGGGGCAGTCCCGCACCGCTGCACGCAGCCTGGAGGCTTTTTGTCAAGTAAGCTGGGTGACCTTCCTCCATAGCGTATCCTTCAGGAACAGCTATTCCCTCCTGCTTTTGTTATGGACAGGAAAACGTGACCAGCGGTGTAGAATACACTTACAACATCTGCCAAGTGCAGCCACAGAGTAAGTCTTACAACTCCCAAGTAGCAAATGAGATCAAGCATTGCGCCCGCTTTGCTCATCCCAGTAAGGAGCAAACGTAGAAATGAAGAAATTAAAATGTCCGTGGGCTCGGCTGCTAACCCCCAGGGATTTCACTCTGCCACATGCCAGCGTCATGCCCCCATCAGCAAGAGGCGTGAGCCCCCGCAGACAAAAGGCTCATTCAGGGCTCCAGCGCTGCATCTGCTGCCACGGTTAAAAGGCGCGGGGAGGGAGTCACAGCCTGAAGTGTTAGAAATATTTAAACTGCACAGGAGGGAAACAAACCGTGAATGACTCTTGCCCTGTACAAGGGACCTGCTGCAGCTACGCAAACACTCGAGAGCGGAACGCAAGTCTGGGACGCGCAGGAAGGAGTGCAGAGGCATGTGTGCATGCAGATGGCACCCTGAGCGAGGGGCTTGGCAGCTGCTTCAGAAGAGACAAAAAGCAGATGTTTCACAAAAGCTCACTTTCCAGGTTTATTAAGTAAAGTTAACTGAATTGTTTTCATTTTGTGGGGATTCCTTTCTGTCTAACCCGGTGGGTTAGCAGAGTTGCACAGAATCACGGTTGGACTGTGATAACCCAAATACAACTTTGGCTCATCTCACCGCTGACACATATGGAATGACTTAGGGGTTATTACATGCTGTGTCTGCTCGTCACAGGTACATGTACAGATCAGCACAAGTTGCAAGTGATAGTTTACATCCTTTCAAAACAGAGCAGGGCATTCAGCAGATGCACTGCAATGAGAAGACATACAAAAAAGAAATTATACAGACTTGCAAATACATAAGAAGTTCAAGAGATGCAAGAAACCTCAAACACAAGAAATGTCAAGGGGGGGAAAAAAACACTTAAATTCAGACACAATGTGTTCAAATGAAAACCCAGCTGTAATTTAAATTCCCTTCAAAATGGGAAACATACAGTAACGCAATTAAAGAGAAACAAGGTCTTGTCCTGGGAGAGATGTGTCCAAAAACACTGATGCACAAACAGGTTCAGAGTTCTAAGCAAAATGTCCCTGGGCATTGGTGTACTTGACTCTTGGAGCCAGAGCAAAGCAATTCATTACACTTGCTGGACTGCTGGGCCTACTGCTGCATCTCGGTGGCGTGACAGCACGTAGGATTCCAAATGTCAGAGAGAAGGCAGCACGCAAACTGCTGGTTACTGGGAGAAACACCACACGGGCCAGATCTCCCAGGGAGTGACTAGAGTTAAGGACACCTAATTCTGGTAGCCTGGCCTCCACTGCACACAACACCAGTGTAATGTTCTGCAAGGTTCTTCAGTTCTTAGCTCACTCCTTTCTCAGCCTGAGTTGTTTCTGTCTTGTGCATGAGCACAACTGGCTGTGCAAAATGATCCAAAAAACATAAGGGACAGGACCAAAGAAAACTGGCTGAACCTGGGGCTGGCTTTCAGCTCCTATTTCCAAATATCTGTTAAAGGTTGGAAATTTATCTACAAAAGAAACAATATAAATGAAATAAAAAATGGCACCGTCCACAAAATAAAAAAAAAAAAAAAAAAGAAAAGAAAAATCTTACAACACAGCCTCATAAAAACGGCTTTGCAACGAGAGCTCAGTCACAAAATGAAGGGTTCTAGCTCTTCGTACTTTTTTTAGAGGAAACAAAGCTAAAAAGTACTAGTCCACATTCTCTTAATAAGTTAAACTTACTTTCCCTCCCCCGTCTACAAAAGGGGTAGAAGCAAAGGGGAAAAGAAGCTACTGAAAATAAAAAAAAAAAAAAGAAAAAAAAGATAAAAGAAAAAAAGGAAAGGAGAGAGAAGGAGAGAGCACACGCGCGCGCGAGAGAGAGAGAGAGCAGTCTGTGGTCTGAGGCTCAGAGCAGGGCTGAGTTCCTTTTAAGGGTTTAAAAGATGCAAAACAGTTCCTCAAAAGTTCCCCCTCTTCAACAGTTAGTTCAATGCTGTAGCCATAGAAACTCAAGTATATATTGGAGGAGAGATTCTTTCAGGCAGATCCACCGCCATCCGGAGAGCTGCTCAGCACGTGTTAATCCTCAATGATTATGGGTTCATCATTCATGGGCTGGCGGAGCTGCACTGCCTGGATGGGCCGGAGGATAATAGGCTTGTAAGGGCGTCTGGCGGCTCGCTTGGCTTCAGAAGAGGAAAGCAGCTTGCGGATTTTCCTGCAGACAGTAAGGCAGAAAGGAACTGATTACAGAGACCAAACGCTAAGGCACTGTAGGTTTCTCAGTTTCTCCAAGGGAAACCAGGCCTGCACATCCAGAGGCTGCTCGCTAATGGGGTGGGCTGACGCTGTTTATTTCAGCGATGTCTTCCCTGGGGGAACTTTTGTTTTCTGATTTATAAACCCACCAAGGAAGAGGAAATTGCATTCTCTGTTACAGAATCCTTCCCCTGCAGAGCAGAAGGCATTCTGGTCCAGCCTCATAGGACTGGGGTCCCCTGCTGTAAATATAACACATGAAACAGTTATGACAGCCTGTTTCCATACCACAAATTTATTTTGATGCAGGCAGACGCATCGGTTGGACATGCTGCTGTGACAGCTTTGTGGGAATTTACAAAGCCAAGTTACAACCAAACCTCTTCTGGCAATGTTGGTCCCCTTCCTGCTTGCTAATCCATCTCTCATGGAGTGCCCTGACATCCCCCAGCCCCAAGCAGGTGCATGCAGCTGTCTCTTCAAAAGAAACCCCTCGCAGCACAAGCCACCAACATTTGGGCTCCCATGGAGCTACGCCTCCAGGCTGAGCTGCCATAGGGGAGCTGCATGACGGCCACTAACCACTGAACCAGTACTGGAGGCCTTCCCCCACACTGGGAACACTGATAGGGTGTCTCCCCCTCTTCTTTCTCCCACCTGGCATGTGCCCAACCTAGAAATGGGCAATATTCACGTCTTGCATCTGTTAAGAGCTTCCCTATATGTTACAAGACTAGCAACAAGTCTTATCAGGCGCAGGGAGTGGTTTTCTACACGGGGAGAAAGTAAAAGAGAGACAGAATAGAGAGAGCATGCACTGAAGTTTTAAAATTAGCAAAACAAGGTAGAAAGAGACAATACAAAAGGATTACTCATTTCCTTTTGTCAATACCAGCCTTAGAGCTAAAGGAAGTAGCTCAAAAAAAAAAAAAAAAGAAAGAAAGAAAGAAAAACAGCAACAATGAAAAATGTACTATGTAATTAAAATGAGGAATTCCTTTCCACAGGATGTTGCTATGGTCAAAGGCACATAGAGATTAGAAAGAAAAGTGATAAATATTCACAAGAGTGGTTCATAGTGGTTCATCAGTACCTACAGCCTTCAGTTCAGGAACTGGAGCAACAAGGAGGGTCTGATAAGGAAGCACTGCCTACCCTTATAGGCTCCTACCTTCTGATTTTTTAACTTCCCATGAGAGACATGGTACTGGACTAGAGGAAGGCTTTACAGTCCACACCTCAACTATCTATCTCTCAAAGATAATTTTTACATTTTTGGTTACTCAACATGGTTGGGGGCAAATTTTTCATTTAAAAAAGAAAAAGAAAACGGAAGAAAAGACATATTTGTACAAGAAGCTGGTCAAAATACTTCCTCCTTCCTCCCAAAAAATTTACCCTCCCCACCACCAGAGCTGAAAAATCAACAACTTCAGCTGAAGATCTCTCTGGTGAGATTTGGTCTCTACCTGTTCACTTGCTTTTTTTGCCCACTGCACAGAACAAGCCTGCTACATAGAGCTCAGGCACACAGACACACTCCTTTTGTTTGCTCAGTTCTAAAGCTGAAAGGGCACAGGGTGGGGAGAGAAGAGAACAGGGTGGAAAAGTGGTGGTAGGGAGAAAAAAAATAAATTCTCGATGTGATGATTTTTCCAAGACTGGCTTAGCTGATCTGCTTTTCGCCAGCAGAGCTTCTTACAGTATCTGCATGCGCTCAATTAGACACGCTGCCATCACAAACACGTCTTGTAGCAGTTCTAGATTCTGATCAGGTCACCCGCTGCCTCCGCTTGCATAAATTATAAACTCTGCTGAGTTCCTTAGTGAGGCTTGAATTCAAAAACTTATTCTTTTCAGTTGACCAACTTTTTCAAACTGTTCCCTCAAAGCTATCCAGTTTTCTAGCACCATTCTCAACGGTGCCCCCCAAAAGGGGGAGGAGGGAGGGCGTAAAACTTTAGGAAAACCTGCTTTCTGTGACTGAAAACACAGCCTGACCCTCAGCTGGAGGATGATATGCAGATATTGCTGCTAGATTGATTGCTGTGGAGCCAACACAAAGCTCAGATTGTTTCAGAGCTCACAAACAAGCCTTACATTCTTGTCACTGGAATGCAGCAGATGGTTCAGGGAAAAGTTAGAGGTGAAACGCCCGACAGAAAACCCGTGCCGCTTACAATGCTACATCGCTCAGGCTTCCCTGCTTTTCAGCAGGCTGTCAAACATCTCTTTTCAGCACTCATCAGTCAGCTAAGCAGCAAGGCTGTCAGACAAAGAAGCCCCTTCTTCCTTTTTTTTTTAAATGGAAGAGATAAGGTCTCACTGAACTGAAGTCTATCACGGCACTATGATTTTATTCCTGTGTTAGAGATGTGCTGATTGCTGTGGGACTGATCCTTCCTGCCTCCATCAGTGGTTCTGTATGAGCAGACATTTCTGTGCCCCCACAGTAAGTTGTTCTCACGACCAACATCGCACTTGATGAATATTCTCACTGTTCTGTACAGATCAAAGGGCAGGACCGTGTAGCAGTGACTGACACGTTACTACCACTGACCTGCAGTATTTCTTGTGGGTTGGACGATAAAGATGTCAAGTGTTTTGTAGATGCAGGGTTATGAAATAAGCCTTGAACATCTAAGGACTGAATTAGATAGAGACTGTATACCCCGCATCTGCAATGGCACATAATTTGCCAGAGCTGAAGGTCTGTAACAGGATCCCAGTACCTCTTTACCACTTCCCTTGAAAATTAAATAGTTCTCTCACTTTAGTTTCAATTATATAAGAGACCCCACGGCTTATTTTCACAGCATCTCGCAGGAACAAAAAAAGGGAAAGACAAGGTAAAGATGTATGCTGGTGTGAAATGCTCAGCTGCATTAAAGGAACAAGCCTGACAAGGAAATCAATTTCCTATTTCTTCTGAGTTCTAACAGGGGGGTTTCCTGCACTGAAATCTGGTGATCCAATAGATCAGTGATTAGTAACTTGAATGTTACCAGTCTCAGCTTGTCTGTGAAGCCCATCTTTGACACTAGGCCCACAGAATAGTCACTTGACACTTGAAATGCTTTGCAGGCTAAGGAGGAGGCTGGGGATGTCAGGACTCTGAGCACTTCATGCTGAACAAATGAATACTCAGAGTAGCACCAAATTTAGTAGTAACGTTAAGGGACAAAGTACTTAAAATTCCTGGTCTCCCTGGTCACTCGTAAGGGCTCAGACATCCAGTAACTGCCAGGTCCATCTCTGCTAGGTACTGAAGGGAAGGGTAAGTGCTTCTCTGCCTGTTGGGGCACTGATACTGAAACTCTTGATAACTCCACGCTTCAGACATGGACAAAAGCCAGAGAGCACCTCTGCTTGCAGAGAGGGCTGAAAGCAGGGCTGTGGTTTCAGGTTTTCAGGGCTCTGACTTTCTTCAAGGTTACCCAGGAGAGAGGCATCAAGTTCTTGTGAGGAAACCACACAAGCTTATGTTTCCACCTTTCTAACCACATCCAGGAGCACTCCTCCCTCCCTAGGAGCAACACAGTACTGGGAACACGCACACAAAAGCTTTGCTTTGGGGATCAGGCCACACAGTGTCTATCACTCTGTCAGCAGCCTGTAGACAGAGTTTAAAGAGAAACTCATGCAAGGAAAGTTTCTTTTACTATTTTTATCCTGTGGGCAGACTAACAAGAAGGACTAGCAGAAGCAGTCCCACCAAAGGAGGAAGACGACACTGTAGGACTAAATCTCACCACTACTGGTGGCAAATCACCGAAGAAATGAGGCAACTGAGCCCCCAGAAACCCTCCGTGTCACTTTCAGGTTTTGTTACTCAGACACACTAGGAGATGTTCTGAGAGGGAATACAAGACACTTCAGCATGCAAGAGGGCATGCAGAGCTCCAAGTGTAGGAGGCTCTGTTCCTCAGCACCACCTGTGCACCAGAAGGCCCCTGTCCTGTTACTGAGACACTGCTGTGGGACCTCCAAAGGCATTTACGGGTCTGAACCATGTGAACTCCCCACACCTCAGTCTTCCTTCCATTATTGCCCCTCTCTTACAGGAACTGCTCTGGAAGAAGAAGAATCTGCTTTCTCTGGAATGCAAGTGCATGATTAGGCATATCAGATATGATCAGCGATATCACAGCCTTTATCCACCTCAACACCAGCAGTGGTGTCTGCATTCAGTCTGTACCAACAGATCTGCTGAAGAGATCCCTGTCTAACCACAAAATCAGCTGCAACACCTACAAGGAACACAAACAAAAAGACCTCCCCTTAAATCCTCTGAAAGACCAAGTTTCCTACCTGGTTTCTTCAGTGGCCATGTAAAAAACATCATCTGGTGCATCAATCCAGTTCATCCTCCTCCTTTTCACTGGAGGCATGGATCCACCACGAATTAATCGGACTTTTGTTGGGTATGATTTCCCATTGAGCAGCAAGTTTCGGCTTGGTCCCTAACGTGATACATAAAAAAGTACAATTACAGACTGCAACAAACCTGCAGCAGCATGTGATAAGCACTCAAACAAAGAAAAGAGAATTAAAGTTTGCATATCAGCTCTTGAAAGTTTCTGGTGAATATGTCCCCTCTTGCCCATGACTGAACACAGAATTCACATAAAAGCAACTGTCCACAAGCAGAAGTCAGGCACCTTCAATGTACAACAGGGCAGCAATATTCCAGCGACAGGACAAATAATAAATAGAAGGCATCACCAATAATCTGTTGCTGTGTCAGAAAGATGACATCAAGTTTGAAAGATTGAGCATAAGACTTAGATTTCAGCTACTACCATAAATCTAGAGCAACTCTATTGATTTCAGGGAAGGAAAATGCAACTACACAGCAAATCAAACAAAGATCTGAAATTACAGTTATTCTGGGGTACCAAACTTACCCATATCCTTTTTGTTCAAGGAAGGTTAATATTTAGTGATATATTAAATATGTTGTTCAAAACAAACCTAGAACTACAAAGCTTAGCAGCTTTCATCATAAATCCTTTTAGCATTTAACACCACAGATTTCCCATATGTAATACATTTGCTTTGTGTATCAATACAGGTATTATTTTCCAGACCCACAGTAGTTCCCTTCCACTCCACTGGAAAAATATGAGCTGTTATTAAGAAAGGTGCAGATGCAAGGGAGCAAAGGATTAAGCTTCTCAAATGCAGCTGTCCTTGATCATCTGAAGTCCAGTTCTGATGTCTGCTGATTAGCACATTGAGAAATCCCACTGAAATCAGTAACACTGGACAGTCAGGAAAGATGCAAAGTAAGGGCCCAGAAAGTTTGATGTGCATAAATTAAAGCTGGTCAGAAAACACCCCAGTAGAAATTTAATTCTGGTATTTCACAGGCCATCTTCTGAGGTCAGACCATCTCCCCAGGTGCACCAAGGCTCCCCCTTCTGTCCACAAAATTGGTAAACTGCACGTGCACATGAGGGATGTCCAGCCTGGGAGATCTACCTCAAAAGGAAAGGTGAGGACATGAGGTACTTAAGTGTCAGGTTATGGCAAAACCTCAACCAAATTTTAACACTCTGACTTAGAAAGGGAGGACTTCCGTCTGTCAACCAAAGAAAAAACCCAACAAAACCCTGTGTCTATCTCATTTTCATCTGAGGAGAAAATGAAAAATGATAGATGATTTTTTTTTTTGACCAGCCTTAATCAACTGTGCTAGCAAGATCTGCTTCCTGTAGAAAATTAGGAGCTAAACTTTAGAGCTAAACAAAATCCCACCTTTTAAAATCCTGAGCTTTTTAAAGCTTTTGTATACCACTGCAATAACAATTTAATTTCTTACTTGCCCAGCTCCATGTTATACAAGACAACTTTGACACCACAGCAGACCACTGAAATACTTAAAGAATTGCTTTTATATTTGAGGTTTATTGAGGAAAAGGTTTCAAATAAAAAGCTTTTCTGTTAGTTTTGGTTTTTACCCCTTTCAGATTTTTCCACGAAAATCCTCTCATTAGTGTTGTGAAGGATATTTTGTCTGCACGTGCTACTTACACAGGAGAACAACTCTGGAGGAAGTTCTTGGAAATACCTAGAAGGGGCACCCCTGTGCTTCCAGGATGCCCTTTTTCTACCTGTACAGAGCAATCTGTTTCAAAGGGTGCACCCTGAAAGATGGATCTTTAATTTCCAGTTCAGTAGCACACTTTATCAAGCAACCAGAAACCAAGGCAGTTCGAGGGTTTCACCGTAAATCACCTAAAAAGTGTCAGGTCATCACAGATTTCTCCCACTGCACTGAGCTGGTTTATTCAGCAGACACAAACAAGTAGCCAGTCTCCTCAGTGACAAGAAATGAAGCTGAATTCAAGGAGAAATATAATTTACCACTTCATATCAGATGCTCAAGTAGCAAACCAAATGAATGCTTCGTTATTACAAGCGGACCAACATGCTCAAGTTATTGCCCACCCTCCTGACACTGCACACTACCCAAGAACATTATTGGATTTAATAATGCTTGTGATCAGCATTCAGTGACCATCCATCATACCTGCTGCTGACTGACCCATGGCAGAGTGACTCCACTGACACTAATGCGTTGTGGCAGTTCACCTAACGCGGCAAGCTCCACTTTATCAACACCAGAAGATCATTTTTTTGTGGGGAAAAAAAAATTATGCTTCAAGCAGTCTCCCATAAGCCTTGCATAAGGGGGGGTAAGTGATGCACAGCCCTTGCGCTGGCTCCTTCAAACCAAGGTGAATTTAATGAGAAAGCATTTTGCCAGAGATGCAGCAATCAGACTGGCTATTTGCTTCTGTCCTTTGATAAAACTCAGCATAATGGATGAAAGGCTAGGAATCGTTTTTATTAAAAAAAAAAAAATAACATGAACCCCAGGCATTCTCAGTAGACAACTTGCATACCAACTTCCTAAAAAAAGAAATGAAAAAAAGAAACTGTTTTCCAAACAAACCCTTCCATCAGTTAAGCCTTCCTCCTTCAGTGAAACACATTCCCCCTAGAAACACATCCCAGAACTTTGCTATAAACAGCCACTCAGTTTCTGTATGAGCAGAAACAAAAATGTTGCATTCCAAAAAGAATCTCATTTATACATATACAGTTAAGACAGATTTGAGGTTTAAATTATATTTAACCACTTGGATGTTTCATATGCCCCAAAATAATTATTTTTTTAAAATTTTTCAATTAATTGGGAAGTATGACCAGCTGCAAACAGCAAAGACGGAAGTGAAACACTAGGGTTTAATGGGGTATTCTATCTAGCATGGGTTAATAATTCTTCTTTTCCCTGTTTTGGTTAAATGAACATTCTCTTACCATTTGTCTGGTTTGTCCGTGGTTAGGCAGACCTAACAAACAGGAAAGAGAATAGAGCTGGTAAGACCATTGCTTTTCCAAGACAGAAAAAAGTACAAAATCAAAACACACGCAGCTATGATTGCAACTGTGTTGTTTTGCTAAAACAAGAGTTGTCTACCAAACTAACTTCTCCCCTCCTCGAAAGATAACTGAGAAAAAAAGCTTCCTTAACAACACAGTTTGAAGAGCAGAGTCCCCAAGTTAAAAACATGTTCCATTTGCTCAGTCTTTTCTCTGTTTACTCACACCTTTCTTCAAACTACCACTAAAACCACACCTCATCTTTCAGATCTGAGGTTTTCCTCAAGTCTTGGGAAAAATCTGGTGTTCTGTTTGAGTTTTGGAGGAATTTACTGACATTGAGAAGGAGAAAGTGGAAGGTATTATAATACACTGTCAAGACAGCAACAAATAAAATCTTTCCTACCATCGCTGGATCCCCAGGGAACTCTTCAGCTCAGACATTAGCTACAAGCTGTGAGCAAACAGACCGTATCTGCTGACCCCACCACAGAAGTAAATACTTCCACAGGCGTAGCTCCATCAGTCACAGAGCACAGCGGCTCCAGCTGTCGCACAAAACCCTCCCCCAGTAACACACACAGCACCGTCAAGCACCGAGCACAACAGCTGGATTTTACTGGTGTATTCACTGTACTACCAGATACCCTATCGCTGCCACAGCGTATAGGCTGAGCTGCACTTAACATACGAGACCTTGCAGGACACACAGTTATTGGGACAGAAGAGAAGGACGTGTTGCTGTAAGGCAGCAGGGTACGTCACGGAATGGACTGGGAGACCTAATGAACCTTTTTGCTAGCACTGTGTCGTTTTCTGAGATGTATCCTCCCAGAAAACACCATTTCATTAACATCAGTGCACCAAACCATCCTTCTCAGCCCCTTCTGGCTGAGAACCAAAACGTCTGCACATCAAATCCAACAGGTACAGCAGGACAGACATCAGCAAATGCCGTCACTGGCTGCAGAAGTTACCAGTATGAGTCCTATATGAATTTATAGCAAGCTTCCCAGTTTGCCTTTTGAAATTTCCCATTGCTAGCCTGCTAAGCTGTGATGAAACAGCAAAACTTTTTAAAGAATCCAGCAAAAATAAACTTTTCCAGCTCATGGTCCATACTCCAACAGATTCCTTGAGATTCTCCTCGGTAAAACCAAACACAATGTACTCTCAGCAAGTATGCCAGGCAACACATGGCACAGCAACATATCGGGAGGGAGGAAGGCGGAACAGGGGACATGTTCTGAGCATTGAATATCATGACAACACATTAAAATCAACAGTATATATCCAGTGCATTTTTCACTCTGAATAGACGTATGCTGTTAGCTACTTCAAACATGAAGACACACAGTTTCAATTTTTGCAGCATTTTTGTGCCTAACTATCCAGAGATATGAAGAAATAGTTGCCAAAAAGATTTCCATCAAATCTGTAGAGCAGATGTACTGCGCAGCAAGTAAGAAGACCAGTAATAACCTTCGGATGTTGACAAAGGCAACGTAGGCGCCAGATAATCACTTTTTTACATGGGAGCAGCAATCGCATCCAAAACACAGCTGTGAGCAGCCGTTTGAGATGGATGGACAAAGAGCTCCACAGATGCTGTGAAACAGCACAGCCAGCAGGATGCAACCTGAATCTGCTGGCTTCAGAGCTAAGCTCTAGCCTGCTTTTTCCTTCCCCCTTCCATAACAGACAGATAACTTTTTCTCCATTCACAGGAACTCTGAGAGATGTAAATCAGCTGATGCTAGTCCCTGGATTGAAGCCACACATTTCATTTTAACCACACTCCAGATCAGCTCTTTCCTTGTGCTAAGAACATTCTTGATGGCAGAAAAGACCAGCCTACAGGAGCGGCTGATAGTTGGCTGCTGCGAGGACCATTGCTGGATGTAAAACAGCCAGTAACAGTACTATTCCTAAGCATATTTCACAGTGAGAAGATGCTGAGACTGACACAAACTGAGCAAAGGCTGAGCAGACCTGCTACTCACTCTGAGCCCCAAAGCTTCAGAGCCTTCAAACAGCAAAGCAGCAGTGTTACACCAGGGACACACCTCTCTCTGTAAGCTGTGACTTCTAGGATGAAGCTGCCCATGACAACTTTTTGCTCCAGTAAAATAAGACACAAAAAGTTAGTTTCAATAGAATTTATACTCTTGCTATCACAGTAGTAAGATATCAATTAGCATACTGATCTTAGCTACCTGGGAATTTTCCCTTTAGTCACACTTCGATAACGGGAGTTTGAAAGAATAAATATAAAAACAGACATTGAAAAGACTAGCTTCAGTGTGTAATTAAAAAAAAATCACACTAAAAGCATATGCAGCTGAAGCACTGCTATTAAACGAGCAACTTTTACCCAGAACGGTCACCAAAGAGATGCAGAGAGACAGCATAACATCTGTAACCCACTGTGGAACAGCTGCCAAGCCACCAAGATGCATCTGTAGTCCAAACAATGGATTCTCACCCAAAAGTTTTTGGTGGCTTCTGTGCAAGAGATGAGATCTGTGAGAGGCACCTCTAAGAACTAAAGTAATCCACCATCTCTGGGTGAGGAGTGGTACAGACAGGTAGCTCACCGTATGAGACAGAGTCCTCCCTGACGTGCTTGCTCCATTTTCAGAGGGAGATTTCTCACGCACATGCACCCACAAGCAGGTTAAAAAAGTAGGACAGCATATGAAGATAAACCAGGAGCAAAATCCAACAGGGTTCTGGCAGCTCCTCTACAGGAAAAAAAACCCGTCTTTTATGGAGGGATGCCTAGAGAAGCCACATGGTAGAAAGCGTGAATATTCTTTTCAACTATATCTAAGGTTGAGCTGCTTAAATTTGCATAGCTCCACATCAGAAACAACACTAGACTCCTCCAAATAAGGAAAAAAAAACCCAACAAACAAAAAAGGAGGCGACCAAACCTTTAAAACCACAAAGTGTAAATGTCTGAATGATGAATCCAAGCAGATCTTCCACTCTTCTGCAGCCAAAGAAATTGAAATATATTCTGAAAACTCAAGATTATTTTTTCCACAGCACTGAAAAAATCTGAAGTGCTACAAAACAAAATCTCCTCCCACTGAATGCCAATGTCTCCTCCATACACTGAAATAAAGAGGAAGTCCCAGAGGATAAAATGTGGACAAGGTAAATTGAAGGTATGTCTGCAGATAAGCATAGATGTCTTTTGCCACACTAGTTACTGAACCGGCAATAAAACAACTGATGACAGTACAGAGATCAATTGACACTCTCAGAGCATGCCTCCACTCCCCACAGCTTGGTGACAAAGACCTCAGAACTGCTCCTCAAGCATAAGCAGAATTACTGACATTTTGGCTCAAAACCAGACACAGCAGGCTATGATGTCCTAATGACCCTTTCATTATGATGAAATACACTTTCACCCCAAAAAAAGGCAGGTAGGCAAGGACTACCACAAACAGCAAATGCAAGTCTTACTACTGTTACTTTGCAGCTTCATCTTTTGGAGATGGGGGGAACAACCTCTCAGTCAATCCACCAGTTTATTTTCCAACAAATTCACATCATTTGAATCCAATTCTTTCAGATTTGTTAAATTTAAGACAAGAGAACACCCAAACTTCCTCAAGCACCACCTCAAGAGCATGCTGCAGGAGCAGGGAAGAGCTGGCATCCAACAACACAGAGTGGAATTGGGGAACCTCATATCCTGATGGGAAGCAAACCAGCACATCTGGTCCCACTGGAAGCCTGAGAGTAGGCGTGCAGGCTCTTCACTGATCCAGCCCCATTCCCGGCGAGACCAGCGAGAGATCCTCAGCATCTGAATGGCAGCATTTAAAAATTACTCCCACTGCACAAATTCAGCCTGCCTGCTTTGTTGCCAACTCCACACAATGCACCAGGAAACCAGGACAACACAACTGGCATTTAGAGAAGCAGGAGAGCCTAAACCCCCAGCAGCGTGCCGAGCTCCAACTGGGGTGCAGGGATATTTCCATGAAGTTACTACAGCAAGCATCAAGAAGTTGCAGAATAAGCACCAACCGTGGCCAGTTTTCTACTTGGGCAGAAATCTTCCAGTGCTTTTCCGTGCCTCAATATACACACCATCACCTGTATATTTACAGACCATTCCACAGTTTGGCACAAGAAGTCTGTACAGAGCTGACCCTAGTACCAAGGAGGAAGAGTAGCCCAGCTTCCAGCCAATGGATATAATTTGGAGTTGTTAAACTTATATTTACTCGAACTTACTAACTCCAATCTTCAGCATATCCACCACACAAAAAAATATGGGTCCTTCGTCTCATGTTAACATAATTCATCTTTTCTTTTTTTTTTTTAAACCAACCAAAACATCAAGCAATTAGTCACAGATGGTATTTTGTTTTTAACTTCTGTTTACCAAAGAGAAGTATCATGCAGAACATGCAATATGCAGTGACTTTCATAAGCACATCTGCGGTCACAACGAACACAGAGAATTTAACACACACTTTTACAACCAGCAAGTTTACTATACTCGATATATTGCTTTCAAAAATCCATACACTCTTTATATGCATGTTCCTTTTCCAAAATAATCGTTCTCCTGGGATTCCATCCTTCCCAGCAGTAACAAAACCATCAACAGTACCACATTTGTGAGCAAGCTAGAAAAAAAAAATACAAAAATGCATGCATGAATGTGGCTTGATGGACAAAGATTTCAATTCCCAGTTACTGGTTCACTTGAAGTAGTCCCTGTGTGTTGACATATACACACACATACAGTTTTTGCAAGCTTATAAGAAGGCTTTAGTACCTGTCTCCTAAACTGCCAAGAGTGTGTTAATGCTGTGAGCAGATTGAGCATCTACCTTCTAAGAGTCAAAGGCTATAAACTTTCAGGAATGGAAGTGCAGCAAGCAGAACAGAGCATAAATTGTACCAAACACCACTTAGACTAACATTTTCTTAAAATTCTGTTGTACATAAAAACAATGTCAAAATTGCAAATTACTTACCTAAATAAGTTCCTACCAAGATTGGCAAAGGAAAAGGAAAAAAAGATTTAAGGTTAAAAAAAGGAAAGATGCACATAGTTCAGAATACAGTAGCCCAGCCCCATGCAACAAATACAGAAACAAAGACTGTTTTGGTTGCAATGAAACACAGAAGTGATCACAGTTCTTTGTTGGACAGATAAACCCAAGACAACATTAAACAAACAGTAACTCCAAGTGAGAGATTCCACAAAGAAGAGCTTTAATTTTGTATGAGCAAGCAGTGGTTCGTTACCCACCTCCTTTCACTAACCCTGGCACATAAACCACAAGGTTGGATTTCGACAGTACTGCCTAAAATGCTTGGCCTAACAGCTCACACTGATTTGCTTCACAGGTACCTCGCAGATGATATGTTTGCTCATGCAAAGCTGCACCTTCTGCTAAGAGTACCTCAAGGACCCTCCTAATACTTCTGGGCAGTGACATCCAACTACAGCGAGTCAGTAGCTACCCTTGGACAAGCACGTTGAGAAGGGAGAGCTGCTGCCTATCTTGGTGCTGAATCAATCAATACTATCCACTTGCATTCCTACAAGAGCATCAGGGTTCTTTTCTGTCTGGCTGTAACACAGCAAGCGGTTAAAAAAGAGGCAACAAAACGATGCACCTCACTGCTTTAGAATTTGCTGATCCGAGCTATGTAAACTAGAGAGCACTGAATTATTCACTGTTCTTAGAATTGGGAGTACTACACATCATATACATGAGTGTGTGTGTGTTTATATATATATATATATGACATGTATCATACATGATGATTCCACTTAATTACAAGTTCAGGCTTTGTATTATCAGGGGCATTTGCAATTGTGCCCTTGCATTGTTACACTTTCATTTCCTCTTGTATTAATTACACCTGCTCCCTACCATTGCTTTGGAATGTGCACTCTCAGTCAACATTTGCATCTTACTCCATGCCACCCCTCATAAATGAAATGGTTTTCTCTAGTTGATTCACAGAGCATGGTACCCATTTTGCAATTTCATTTCCAGATCTCTCTCTCTCTCTAACACCAAAATAAACTACTCAAAGTATCATAGCTAAGCTGAAGCCAAGTGAAAAAAGTTTCACTTAACATCTGAATATAAAATTCTAAGTACAATTCTCAAAAAGAATCTGTACTTTTGGTATATACTGTAAAGCAAGGAAGTTGCACAGGCACATGGTTTTTGGGGTCTCCAAAAAGCGTTTCAAGCAACCTGTCATTCTTCCCAGCTGTGCTGCTGCTGCTGGCAAGAAACAGTCATTCCTTTAAGAAGCACTGAACATTTTCTCTCTTGACACTAGGCAGCATTACACTGTCAACAGCTAAAGCCAGGACTTTCCCCAGTACCCCATGTAGCACGTTATTCATTAAAGGACCAATGCTCCCTGTTGTTCACAGGCATTCCCAGACGGGCAGATTTCCTTTGGTTTGGAAGGGCAATCGGGGCTACTGCTGACAAAGGCAGAATTTTAATGCAATTTATGCATACAGCTAAGTCCAGATTTTCTGCAATGTCTAAGTTGCCCAGAAAAAAATCTTTGAGATAAGTCTGGTCACCTGCACAGCTGATGCTAAAGAACTTCCTTATATTCCCACCTCAATAGCTGGTTTTGATCAAGAACAGTATTTCCACTTTCATGCTCATCTCTTATTATTAAACTAATTCCACGCTAGGTGGATGAATGCTGCCGGTTCCAGGAGTTCATTTACGTTTCCCCAAAAGGAGATGAGAAACAATGAAGCAGAACAGGTTAAATTAGGTTGACATTCCATTTCGGTTTAGAAATCCCCAGTAGCAGAAGCAAGGTATTCCAATAGTTAATTAACCTCCCTCAAAAAAATCTGTTTGTTTCCAGCCAAAGTTTTTCTGCTGTACCTTCTGGCTACTGCAGCTCATTATTCCATTCCCAGCTAGACTAAAAAGCCCTCTATTATTACACTTCTGCTGCTGCTGTCAGCAGAGACAAACATCTACAACTTCCACTTTGATAAAAGCATTTTCCATTATACAGTGTGTTTTCCAGTCCCTTCACTGTTTTCATGGCTCTTCTATAAACCCTCTCCAATTTTCAGCATTCGATCTGCTACCATTTTATCAATGCAAGTTTGCTGCTGGGAAAAGCCTTTCCTTTATTTCAGCTACTCATTCATGTTCTCTCTCTTTCTGCCAAGTTTAGAGTGCATGTGATGACCCTGAAAACCAAATTTGATTAAATGAAAGCTAACATGGTGTAAAAAATTTGCATAGACAAGTATCACACAGACCCCACACTGGATAGCTCTAAGAAGAAAAGTAAACAAGGTCCAGAACATAAAACATCCTCTGTCTCTCTAGAAGAAGTTTCATGGTAAATATTGTCAGCCAAGCTCCAGAGCAGTTATGAAAAAGCAATAAACTAATACATTTTTAACATCGCACCGTACTTGACAGTTTATGAGACTCCATGTACTTCTCATGCTCCAAAACCAGGAATCTCGAGGAGTTTGTCCATGCTAACCTAGCACTGAAGAAGAGCTCGGAAGGCCACCGTATGCCTAATGATGTCTCCAATGCAATTTAAAGAAGAGGAAAAAAAAAAACCAGATGAAAGGTCTACATCCTTCTTATGAAATGGAGTGGACAGAGAGAGAAGAGAGACGAGATTAAGAATATTTCTTGTTCTTGGAATTCAAGCACCAGTCGAAACAGGTGCCTGGCCAGACAACTCATATTCAAAGCTTGAATAAGTTCAGCTCTCCAGGGTTAAACTGGGATAATTAAGAAAAAGAAAAGTTGAAGATATGCAGCTGGAGTTAACAGTAGCAAGAGAAAAAACAAGCAAAAAACAAGATTCCAAAGGAAAAATCTGAAGTACTCTTATAAGGTTCTGCAATTTCCAACATTTCCATAACTAGTTTTAACTAGTTCTGGCCACAGCCCACCAGCAAGTCTCCTTTTTATTTCCTCCTTGATCTCACTGCTGAGGTTCCCCTCTTCCCAGCCCTTCCTTACTTCCCATTACTACCTCTCTTCACACAGAATTCACCTGACCAACCCACATCTACCCATAGACCAGGTGGTCTTCCACTCCCGACCCTTCCACCCTCAGTCATCATTTAAGCTCGTTTAGGAACGGTGTTTCCATTTACACAGCAAGTTCATCAAGGCACTTTACTGATTAACTTTTCTGAGGGCTGAACTCTAACTACCGACCACCCATCGCCCTAAATCCCCCAGCATGGTAGAGCCTCAGATGAAAATCTTCCAGCAGTGCTGCGTGAAGGAACACCCCAAAACCTACATGAACAGTTCAATTTTCAGTGATGTTAAACAGCTTAATTCTAAATGAAGGCAGCAGGTGCCCACAGGAATTTAAATACCTCAGAAACCTGACCACCAATACACAGGCACAACATGGATCTCAGTGCTTTACACGAAGCAGAAATACAAGCTGCTACTTGGCTCATTCCCTGAAAAGCGATCTCTTGATTTTATACTGCATTACGATCAGGCCATGAGGAAAGCTTTACAAACTCATCACATGCAATTAGCTCAACAACCAGCCTTAATTTACAGCATAACCACTTCTCCCATAAGTCTGGAAGCAATATACCAGCACCAAAAGACTTCAGCACCAGAGACTCTGGCTAAAGCCCATTATAATAGCTGTTCACTGTCACGATGTCAGAGACTTTGACACAGAGACCTGTCCAGACCATAAGGTAACTTCCAGGTGCCACCAATACAGCACATCATCAGGAACCCCAAACCCCCGGATAACTGACAGAACACTGCAGTAGGTTAACACCTCCCTGAAAACTACGTCAACATAGATGGACAAAGCGTCGTCCTGCACCCAAATTTGTGCACAAAGAATATTTTCAGCCTCTCCATGGAGTTGCCTTAACAGCAGTGTTCCTTTGCAGTACACTCCTCCAGAGACCTAAACCAGCCAGCGTGCCACCATGTACCACTAAGGGGAGAAGAAAAACATAAAAACAACCAACGCCCCCTGTGCAATTATTATAGTATATATATGCAATTATATAATATATATAGGAGCTATGTAAATGAAGAGTCTAACTGGTTATAATTCGGTTTTACTTTCATTAATCGTTTTCTTCTATTTTAGGTGCATTATAACAAAAAAAATCAGTCATTCTGGACAGATGGGTTTATTTCAGTCCTTTTATACCAACCCACTGGCTCCGAAATTCTGGTCACAAGGCTTCATCACTCTTGCTGCCATTCACTCCTTCTTCACAATGATTCCAACTTGTGCTCATCCTCCTCTCCTTTCTCACCAGCACCTCCCAAACTAGTAAGTCTGTGTGACTCCACCCAGAGCCAAGGAGAAGTTCTGGCATGGCACAGGAAACGCGCATTAGCCATGCCCAGAGCCAGCAAAGCTTACCAGCTCACGTGCAAGGCAACTGGGAACCAGTGCTAAGTGGCACCCACACACAAACTGGCTCCAGGCCAGAAACAGCTCCACCAAACTTCCACCATCTGTTTCCCTGTAACCAGTAGATCTTGATCAAAGTTCTTTAAACCTTGTTTCCTTGCAGGTGGTTCCCTTCCCTCTCTGTTTCTGCAAAGCTTCCAGCAACCCAGGGGCAGAAAATATTCCAGATGTCAAAACTGCAGCATGACAAACATTTTCCATTCACAAATAAATCTCAACCAAAAAGTTTAAGTGAACTGCTCACAAGAATATCCAGTTAACACTCACTACCCCAGCAGGTAAGCAGATTCTGGGACTGATTTGTGCTCTGCTACATAGCAGATACAGGAGCAAATACTACTCCAAGTATTTCAGTGTGTGGCTGAGAACAGACCGAGCGGATAAAGCAGCAGGCGCTTGGTGAGAGCCAGCCCTGCACAACTCCACACATATGCTTCAGAGAAACATGGATTCTGAGTGGCCTGAACAGGTACTTCACCAAAATCTTCCTTTTGCGAACTGCTCCAGAAACAGTTATGACTCAAATGTATCTACTCAAATATGAATACCAGCAGACAGACATTTTAAAACACTGAACCAAGAATCCTCCATTTCCAGCACACAAATGGTCTCAAGGTTATCAGATCCAGTGGCCTACACAAAGAGAGCCTGAGAGAAGGGTCAGTTCTTCTTCCACCTCCCTCCTTTGGGCCACACCTCAAGGCTTCAGAAGTGTGTCATCTGCTGACTCAGCAGTCCCCTTGCTGATGAGGACATTGAGCAGGGGGCAGCAGGCATGCCCATTAGCAGATTGTCACTAGGAGCTGTGGAAATCCAGTGAGCTACTCTGTAGCTACATCCCTCCTTACTGGGCAAAGCTTCCGAGGAAGCCAGAATGACCAACGCAGCAGGGTTTTGTTGTTCTTCCCAAAACACAAAAGTTAAACAGCACATTAAAACTCAGCAACACAATATCAAGGTATAAATTCCCAAAGAGAGCAAGACAGTAGAACAATCACTGTCCTCATTCTTACTGTATTCTCCACATGCACTTACATATGCATGCACGCAAATATTGGTAACAGCCATCCACCGTCTCAGCCATTAAACACAAAGGTTAACATCAGGGCATGCAGCGTGGGCCATTTCATGGTAACACGTAAGCTTAAGCTTTTGTGTTCACCTGTCTCTCAGTGACATTTGTATATCCCAACTATTCAAAATTGGTCTGTTCTACTGAATTTGGTTAAGTGACATCACATGTACATTTTCTGCATTATCACTACCTAAAGCTTCCAAGGTCTCTTCACTAGTCAGAACAGATTAATTTTTAACCTGTGGAAATTTTGAAAACCATTTCTACTGCAAATAGACAACACACAGTCTCTCACCCGTGAGACTGTCCACTCACAGGGGAAAGGATAGAGGCTTGAACTTGGTATGCGATGTGAATATTGTCTTCTATTTCTTTTGGTTGATGTGAATTTAAAGTAGTTCAGGACGCACGAAACTTTTGATTTCTTAAAAGCCAAACAGTGAAACACCACCTAGTTTCAAACCAACCATCACAGCTTTCAGCAGTTTCACAAAACTACTAGAAAACTGTTCTGTCAATTTGAGGAATCAGTAATAGATTCTGAACACAGCACTTCATGTCTTCCGTACGGTTGTAAGACTTATCATCTGCATGTGGAAAGCCTGGAAGGTGAGCAGCATAACCATGGGTGGAAATGGTTACCCAAGGAACACTTAGACATCAACACAGAAGGTGCACACAGACTCAATAGCCACAAAGCACAGACAAGCCAGCAGATGAAACTAAAAATCACTCTCCTAGCATAAGCTGAGCACAGCTTCAAGGTCTTACCCCTGCTAGGCATCAACAGGCGCTTCTTCATGTTGCCTGATAGAGCACAAGTGAACAGAAAAGAGAAAAACATCACATCAGCAACCTGAGCAGCAGCAAATTTTAAAAGTTCTTAATGTTAAAACACAAACAATAAGATATCAAATGTTTGTAATTATATTTTAGATAAACCACATATAAAGTTAAAATTAAAGGTAAAAAATGAGACAAGATTCTTTGTATCTCCCTCCCTGCTAAGTCACCATTAAAGCAACTGCTCCTTTCCGCTGTTAAGGAGAGCTGCCCTCCATCTTCTCACTCCTGTTAAGACCATTTGAGCAGACCCTTTTATCTTCATCTGAGAAAAAGACTGCACTTTCTCTTCCCCGACACTCTAAGGCAAAAGCAACTCTTCAGAATGGAGCCCTGGAGTCCGTGCCAGGAACATAGTGCGTCTATCTCCCACTTCAAACACCTTCCCCTTGAGTTTTATTCTTGAGGAAATGAAGCCCAAACTCCACTGCACAGAGGTGCTCAGTGACAGGGCCAACCAAAGCAAATGCTCTGGTCCTGCGCAAGGCAGGAGCAGGTTTATGCCACGCCAGATCTGGTATGTCTGCCTCCCTCAGCTAAGCAGCAGCCTGCCTCTCTCAACGGCACGCAGCCTGTGGTAGCTTTGCTGAAAGCCAGGTGATCCACATGTTAAAAAGCTACGTGGGAACTGCAGAGCCCTTTTTTAATCTGCAGGTTAAAACCAGCAAAACTCCCTTTATTGGCTTTAATTGGCTGCAATATCCAAAGGTTTCTCAGTCTGTGTATCTCATTTTAACCTACAGGTTAAAAAAGCTGTAAACCTCAAAAGAAAAAAGAAACATCACTGGGAAAGGCTATTAAGGTTTTCTTCATAGTACTCGTTTAAAAACTGAAGGGAAGTTTCTTCTTCACCATCCCATTTGCAAGGCTGGTCAACCTAGGCAGGGTTCCACTAGCACAACAGCTATGTGCATGCACCACCAGGCAGCACACATCATGTGTCTCACCCAGACGGAGAAACTGGACAAGTGACTTTTACAAAAGGAAAAAATTAACCTCCCTCAAGAATAAGAAACTTGGAATTTATATAAAGGACTATAGTTTTAAATAATCTCCTTGAATACCGAAAGGACAGAAGAAAAAGCCTATATAGACAACATATACTTTGCTCAAAAATATTTACCGTCCATTCCATTGTGTTGTTCGTAACTTCTTTTTCCCAGGATAGTTGGGGACCCATTATTAATGACAGGTGTAAACTTAGCAGGAGTCAGATTGTTGAGAGAACTGGACAAGCTCTTTGCAGGATCTGGTTTCGGAGGACACGGATGAGACTCTATTGTAAAACAGCAAGGTTGGGGTTTTTTTATTAGTGAAGATACTGTAATTATAAATCTTAAAAAAACTTGCACATTTCCAAGGTGACCAAGTATACCTCCCCTTATATACAGACTCTCTGAGTCAATAATTTTGACTGGAGATTGCTATTTATATAAAAGCATTTTAAGTATATTTTGGAGTTCACCTCTACTGAAGATATTAAGACCAATGTCATAACACTATCCTAAAATAAGAGTTGATAACAAAAGCACTCTATATCTACTTCCGAAACATTATTCTCCAACAATTTGGGATCATTTTGGGGGTGCTCCATATTAAAAGCCATCTTTGGGCAGTCACACAACATCCCTAAACTCTGGGGAAACCACAACTTTGCCAGTTTTGCAAGATTTGTAGAAAATATGATTTCTAAACTGGTCAAAGAAGCGAGGATTCAAAGCACCACCGTAAAGAACACAGTGTGAATTAAAACTTTTGACTAAGGCAGAGACCAAGCACACGCTTTTCAACTGAAAAGATTTAGAGAAAGTTATAAGCAACACCACATGGGAGCTTCAACTGAGTTTTTCTCTCGCAGGCCCAACAGCTGAGTAATGTATAACTTAAAGCACACTGAGCACTACACCTCTAAAAATACATTCTTGCCAGTCCCATCAGCCTCCCTCTGTTTATTTCACTCACTTTCCCAGATCAACAGTCCATTGGAGAGCCTGACACAGCATTAATGAAATCTCAGAATCTACTGCTACCTTCTGCACAACTACTAAAAGCAGGATTTTACCCAACAGCAAAGCTCCCTTTATTGGATTTACTGGGTTGCACTATACATACCCAAAGGTTTCTCAGCCTGTGTATCCCATTAGTACACAGCAGAAGTACAACACTCAACAGAGAAGCAGTAAATATTTAATCAGCCCTGAGCCTTACGATATTTCATCAACAAAAGTGTTCAAAGAAACATAAAATCAACGCCAGTGTTTCTTATCAGAGTAAAAAGGCAATCAATCTCCTTGTTAATCTGTAAGCCCTCTGAGTACCACTGTCCAAGCTAGCTTTCTGTGGTTAGACTCACCTTAGACCACTGTAACAACCTGAGACATGTCCTCAGGGTAACTCTAGCTAGAAAGATTTTGCTTTCATTTGGAGTCAGAGCTAGCATGTCGCATAGCTGGCCTCTGCCAGCACTGAAAACTTACAGCAAGGTCCCGGACAGAGCTACTCAGTAGTGCCCCACAGATCAGCCGATGAGGCACAAGTCCTCAAGAAAACCGTAAAAAAAACAAACCCAAAACTAAGAAGAAAGTAAAGAATGGAAACATAGTCCCCTTGTCTAGCTCCAGCACAGAACAGCCAGCAACTAGTTCACAAGCTGCAGGACACAGCACTGTCCTAAACCCAAGAGGTTTCTTGGAGGACCCAACTGCAGGAACTGCCTCCAGACAGCTCAAAAATTGGAACAAGGTGACTGACCAGTTGTTCCCAAAACATTACGTTCATGCCTCCATTAGGAGATGGTAACTTGTCTCCACATACATTGGACGCCACAACAAACACACCCCTCCCTTCACTTGAAAAAGTTTCTGATACAGCTCAGTGAGCCCACAGTGGACAACTGAACCACTGCATCTGCCAAATTAGGTAGGAAAAGGAGAAAGGACAAGTTCATAGGAAGGTTTTCATGTTTTGTTTTTTAATCCAGAAGCAGCACCTAAATCCAAAACCAAATGGAAAAAGAAATGGTTAGCAGAATTAGCTGCTAGGGGTTTGGTTTTTTTTTTTTTGAGTGGGATTTTTTTGTGCTTGGTGTTTTTTTGTTTTTGTTTGGGTTTTTTTTTTTGGTGTTTTTTTTTTTAATACCTAAATACCGGAGTACTGCTTCTAAAGGCTTTCGAACCACTTGCTTTAACAGCAATGGGTTTTCTGATGCCTCAGGTAAACGTGCTGTGCCTGTAAAACAAAGAAAAATAATTAGAGGGTAAAGACACTTAGACATTATAGTAAAACCACACGAAGAACAAGTGTCCTGAAAGAGCTTTCCAATCAAAAGCAATTTTACAGGTTGCGAGCATGTCTTGTCAACGGGCCACAATTGCAGAATGGTAGATGTAACAGCAAACATGAATATTTTAAAACAAAAAGTATAGCTAGATTTTGTGAGAACACTAGCTACAAGAGGGCATCTCAAGAAGTTGCAACTCAGACTTTATAGGAAAGGAATCTCAAAAAGCTCCTTTGCAAGGAGGTCCCAGCTGCATCACCACTCACATTCTGCTTTGATTGCTGCGCTGTTAATAGGCAGATAGGGATGTCTTGCCGCATGCCAAGGGCGCAAGATATCTCGACATAAACGTCTGGCAATTCTTGTCAGTTTTGTTGTATGGAGATAGAAAGCTTGTCGGGTCTTCATAGCAAACTTGGGACTCCCACTGTTTCGTACTGGCACACCATGAGGACTCTAGAAAGAAAGAAAAATAAATATGATTTCTAAAAAGTAATTATTAGAAGTATGGTTTTAAAGAAGAGAAAGAATATCACATAACATCACTTTCAACTACAGATTCACAGACATTAGAACAGAGACAGTATTACAGATGAAAATATATTTTCAGCCCAGCTATTCCCAATTTCCCAAATCTTACCCATCAACGTTTGGAATTTTCTTCCAAAATATCTCAATGGATAAAACAAAGGTAAACATTTTCTCTTCACAGGGAAGTATTTATTTCTGTGCTGTCCCAAGTTTTAAAGTAGGGATCCAAAAGCCAGACCTAAAGAAGTAACCTGATGCTATCACATGATTTACTGTTCACAGAACCAACAGACAGACTCTCAAACTTCGGGTGCTTAAGTTGCTCTGGATATACAATGCAAACTCCTTATAAGAAAGCATTTGGAAGAACAAGAGGAAAATCAGAAAGCAGCTGTTAGGCTAAAATATACATCACAAGCCCACTTTCCAAAGCAATCTTACAGCATGCAAGAATGTTTTTGTCTCAAGTTGCACGAATTTGTTTTAATTCTTACTCTGAACACAAGGAACGCATTTACAGAGTTGTCCAATATTCTCTGCATATAATAAAGAAGAATACTGAAAGACATACTGCAGAGAGTGAAAGAAGTATCTACTTCATGAGAAGCAACTAAGTCAACCAAAAAAATAAGGAAACTAGTATCAGGTTATCTCAAACCTGCCCACGGTTGGAAAATAGGAGGAAATTTCAGTTTGTGGAGAACAGGCTTTCCCCTCTCTGACTATTTACATACTTTTTAACTAACAAACAAGAGTTACAAGACTGATAAAACCTGGCAGTTATCTCAGCAATTAGGTAGCTTCAGAGGACAAACAGAAGCCTGGAAAGGACAGAGGTTAAACTAAAGAAAGAGAAAGGGAATGACAGCAAAGACTAGGAGAGAGGAAAGAAATTAATCTAAGACCAAACTTCAGCGTGCACTATCCTTCTGTCCATGTGATGCAGCTACTTTTTCCAATCAGCTCAGTGTATGATGCTTCCAGACTGAACTTCCAACAAATTCAGAAAAATTCAGATCATTTTGGTTTTTAAATAAAAGGGGAGAAATTAAACAGAAGCAGCTCATACAATGCTTACGCAAACCTATCCAAAAGGAAGGAGGATTAATTAAAAATACAATGAAGTAGAAAAACAAGATAAGGGATCTCTAGAGAGCCACTAGCTATTCGTGGTATCTAACGCTGAATGTGCCTTGGGAAAGGGAACAGGTTTCAGGAAATAATGAATCCCTTTATGGAAAAAAAAAAAAAAGTCCTCTTCCCCCTACAGCACAAATCATGGAAACCAAATACCAGAAATACTGGCTGGCATTTCAGTTTTTTCCATCTTCATTAAGTTATCCCATGCATTTGATGGCTAGTTTGCTAAACAAATGATGTTTTTTTTCCCCAGGGCAGTACTTGGCAACAAATTACTTATAGCTGAAGTAAACGCGCCAACTTCTGCAAGACGTGAAATACCAAACCCAAGGACAACAATGGAGGCTGAAGGCAATCTTTTTGTTGTTAAATACTTAAGAACTGTGAACAATTAGTTAGATATCATGGCACCTAGCTTTCCAGGCCAGAGCACTGAGCAGTCTGCTTTGCAGATACCTACCAAATTATTGCGGTTTGGTCCTGGTCTCTCCCCATCTAACCGTGTTGGCATTTTCAAGCCACCGTATTTCTTCCAGTAGGTCCAACAGGATGCACAGAGGCGACACTGCATGTTAGGGGGACCCCAAGAATACCACTGGTAAGACTGTGTGGCTAGAGATAACAAAGGTGGAAATTATATATAACCTTAAACAGGATCACTTTTCAGAGCTTATTCTCTTTAGAACCATCACAAAAGAAAACAATCACAGAAGAAAACCCCCACAAAGCCAGTGCAAAGCTCAAACCAACCCTAAAAGCCTGACTATGGCTTCACTGTCATCACCACTGTTAATCATACTTGTGATTTCAGCAGAATTTATTACACGTATAAACCCCTTTTAAAACATGAACAGAAAAGAACAACTAGTAGGATGGGAAAATCTCCTGCCAATGAAACTGAATGCTCTCATTTTGCAAGACTGGTAAACAACAACTTCTGCAGAGCATGGGAAAGAGAGGAACTCCCCATCCATTAATTTTACAACTAAAGAACATAAGAAATCTGTAATTTGACTTCTCGTATAGTCCTATCTTCCAGCATCTCTAAAGGCTCCCCATAAAGGAGCACCATCATTAGAACTCAGTATATTAATATCAGGCAACAGACCAAATACAATGATATCACATATTTTGAAATCTAATAACAAATTATGAAAGAATAGTCAAGTTCACCCCTTAGTGACATAAGTCTTTGCTGAACAGCTACCTGCAATCACGCAGGACATTTACTAACTCCGCCTTTAATACATCATAATTTTATTTACAAATGTAACACCAATAACCAAAAAAAACCCCCTTTGCTTAAATGCTGCGATGTCAAATTCTGTCCCCCCACCCTTCCAAAGCCCCCTCTCCCACCCCTCACCACAACACAGCTTTTATTTCACCGTCTGCAACACAGCATTCACGCTCGCTACGCACAACTGCCATGCTGGCACGTCACTTACTATAACAGCTTTCACAGGCCCGTCCTGCTCCCGCGTTCTGTGCCTGTACTCCTGTACCATTTACCACTCCTGGTTTGACATTATTTACATTGATCTGGTTGGGGTTTGGCTTGTTACTTAAAACACAAAGCAAAAAGGAGGACAAACATTAATTGAGGCACGCAATTTCCTACTTGACTTTCAAAAGTATGGCCCAAAACATTTGAAGATTTAAATTCTGTCCATTGTGTGGCTTCCAGAACAAGCTGTACTTACCAGCAACATGACTTCCATGAACACTGTCTCTGATAATATTTAAATAACACCAATAATAAAAATCACTGTAATAATAGTTAGATGCCATTTTCAAGAGTCCAAAACCATTTAAAAACAATAAACCAGTGAGGCCAGGGAGGTATCTTACTCACTATCCCAGACATTCTAACCTAGGTGACAAAAATACCTCACGTACAGAACTCTCTCAGTCCTCAATGTGAGGGATATTTTACTTCAATCTCCAAAAAGACGGCTGGGGGACAGAGCAGGAGAAGGAGGCAGAGACAGGGCAGCCCCTGCCTTACTCAGGGAAATACAACCCTAGACTTCAGTCACACCTATTTCCACACTGTCTTACTGCAAAGGTTTGCATCATGTAGCCACAATTCACACAAGCACACCCAACACATCAAACAAAATCTTTGGACGCAGAGATTTCCTGCAGAGTGCTGAAAGGGGGCTACAGGAGAGATGGGGGGGCCCTTGATCAGGGGGTGGAGTGATAGGACGAGGGGGAACGGTTTTAAGCTGAAAGAGGGGAGATTTAGGTTAAGTATTAGGAAAAAAATTTTTTATGTGATCCTTAAGGTCCCTTCCAACCCAAGCCATTCTATGATTTTCATTAATATGAGCCTTCTGACAAGTCTTAAACTATGGTCTGTGCTTCTAATAGAAAGCACTTAGGTTTCTACTAAATGGTAAAAGTCAGAAAGCCTAACATCCATAGAGCAAGAAACACATTGATGGCTGTCACTAACACATTCTCATATAAAAACAGCTGAATCACCTCAGGTCATCCCTATACTCTCTTAAAAATGTTGACTCAGGAAAAAAAAGTTACTGGCAGGAGCTGAGAATGGAAGGGCAAACAAAACCTTGGCACAGAGAGCAGGATGGATAGTACAAAACCTCTCCAGAGGAAGAGGTGTCTGAGGGGGAAAAGGAGGCATTCAAAAAATCCTTGGCACGGGAGGGAACAAGGAGGACAGAGGATCGATACTGCAGGGACAGGACTTCTGGGGAATGGAGGAAGATGGAAGAAATCACACAAGAAGTTACAGATAAGAATACACAAGGAGCTTGTAAACATGCAAGGACTCCCAGGCAGCCTTTGGTGCCAACTTCTGAACATAAACCCAATTAAAGTTCCCTCATATTCTCTTACCCAAAGGCCAAAGGGAGTGGGCATACTCCTTTTATTTCCAATTTATTTCCATTCCTGTGGTTTGGAATCCCCTTATTCAAGCAGAAATCTCTTAAAATGTCTCTCTGAAAACACATTTTCTTACACATCAGTTGCACACTGACATAGAAGTCACAGAGATTTCAGTGACCCAGAATCCTTATTACTTTTCATTGCGGGAATATGGTCAAATTTATTTCTTTCTGATGGGGCATCAACGTTAGGTTTCTGACCCCTGAAAGCAAAGGAGTGCCAAGTGACTGAATTCTGAAGACAACTGTCCCTCCTAGCTCCAGAACAAACCCAAATGCCACTGGAAAGTTTATGCTGCCCTGGAAGCTAGAAGGTCATCCTTCTCCTCCGTCTGAAAATGTCTGTTCAGGCACTGAGATGCAGAGCTCAGCAATGCTCCACTTCTATAGGGATAACAGATTTGGCTGGGAATGACCTGCAAGCACCACACACACGCTGCATAAGGAAGAAAGAGAGTATTTGCCCGGTCTCAGAAAACTTCAGGTAGCATTCTGGTGGTGCTCCTCACTGTAAAGTTCAGGGACTTTCTGCAAAAGAGAAAGCTTAGGAGGCTACATGGCACAGAAATACTGTAAATAGTTTGTTCCTTCAGTACACTGAGCAGCCCGTATACAGCCCAAAAGCAGCAGAAAAGAGAAAAAAATAAAGGTGTTCAGATTAACAAGCCTCATTAGGTTTTCTTCTCCTTTTGCTTATTAATTTCCCTGGCTCTCACAAGGATTAAAGTGCTTCGGGGTGTTTATCAGAACGGCACGAAGTTCTGACACCGCAGATGGCAGGAGATCTGCAGACACATTTAACAAAGGGAAAGTTTAAAGAGGGTACATTCACGCTACTCAACATTTTGTTGCAGGACGTCGCTATAGTAACCTGCTGCAAAAGAACTTTTGCCAATGATTCACTAGCAAACTCCATGTGCAAACATTACCAAGATGCTGCAAAACAAACAGTCCTCACAGACTCACACTGTTATGAGCAGCGTTGCTCAACAGACAGCGTGAAAGACTGAAGGAAAAAAAGTAAGATTCCACTCCAGGTGTTACAGCTCAACATCAGGCATGTTGCTTCCCTTCTGTATGTTGGTTCACCCTCTGAAAAGGCAGTAAAGGCATTTGAAATCCACGTAAAGCACACAAAAAGAGTTTTGAGTTTTTTGAGTAGCACGCTGGGAAGCCCTGATGTGTCTGGTTGTAAACAGTTAGTTGAGAACAAGACTGCACGCATTGGTGTGCGCGTCCAAAGTATCGTGCAGAAGGGAGGGCGATGGCCTGACTCCACTGTCCTCTCTACAACCCTTATCAAACACAAGTGAAAGGGATGCACAGGCGAGAGCTGATCACCACATCACACTGTAGTTGTCGTTAATAACTTCACTTCAGGATTTTGGAACAGTACAATGAATGTAGCTGCAACAAGCACCAGGCAGTGTGCTACTCCAAAGCTACGGTCAAGGTTCACAGGGGCAGTAACAACAAAACTTAGGCAGCTAATATCTTCATCATATGAGAAGCAAAAAGCTCTTAATTGTTGATGATATGTTAATTAAACTTTTTTTGGTATCACCAAAGCCTACTACAGCTATTAACAAGATAATTAGATGAATAACTGGATGAATCACTAGGCAACTAATGAAGCTGAAGTGAAAGATGCAAATAAGGTGGTGACAATACTGATGGTGGAGTAAACGATCATTTCCAGTTCTTACATCAAGAATTGAAGTCTTTTAAATGGGTTTCAACTGCACTAGAGCAGTCAGTTTCCATAGAACAGGGATCACGAAGCGCAGATTTCTGGGCTGTATTCTGCAGGTCAGTCTCAAGCGATCAAGGTGACAAAGAATGTGCAGAAAGAAGGCACTGGAAGCCAGTCATCATGGACTGGAGCCCCTGCCCCAAAAAAACCCCAACCTGAAGATAACCCTGAGCCATGCAGAACGCTGGAATCCCCTCACTACATGACAGACTAGCATTTGACCCACAGCACAGTGATAACATTTTAGTTGTTAAAAGTAACTATAAACTTAACAGTGAATGTTTCCCGTTATTCTACAAACCATAGCAGTGCAACAGAACAATTACGAAATAATGCCTCAGAAAGAACAATTTTTAATCCTTTGTATGGAACATTTATGCCATCTACCTCTAGGCATCTAATTCAGGTGTCTGGATTCCCTGTCCCAACAACAGAGGCGAGCTCCCATCACAACTCTCCAGGATGCTGTAAAGACCCACTTCTAAGGACAGCCTAATGACTGCTAAACAATACTTTGTGAAAATGACAACCTTTCTCTAATAAAATGTTGAAGATCGCTATTTTAACTACCACAGCTACAAAAGAACAAACAGCATTACACCCTTAAGTTTCTCATGCTGCAATGGACCTCCACACAATTAAACAGGGAAGGAAAGAAGTCTTGCTCCTCAGGCAGACGACAACCAAGAAACAGATAAAGGAATTATCCTCAGCTTGTTAAGCAGTCACCTCTCGTAGTCATCCAAAGCTTTGACCTATTCCTCCAGTTTCCCTATTAGTTAAAAAAAAAAAAGAAAAAAAAAAAAAAGAGAGAGGCAGGGGAGGTAGAATAATATTTCCCTACTTTGCAAGTGTTTGCAAGGCAGCATTTGCAGCTTGTCAAAGTGCTTTGGGATTCTCAGATAAAATATTGCCAGTAGAATGTATTAATTTACATTTACAGATGTAAATTTAAAATTTACATTTTACATCAATACATTTTGGAGACTGAGGAGCACTTCATTTTTCCCTTTCTGTGCTTACCCCTTCTGATACCACTTAGATCAAAGCAAAAGAGAGAAAAGGCACACAAAATTGTATGTCTCGGCCTTCATGATTTGCAGATGTCCTAATCCCAAGAAGCACCAGCTACCCAACCAGACTGTCATCAAAAAGAAGCAAGTAACAAGTACATACAATGCCTCCAAGATTCGTAAAACCAGAATATGACTTCCACAACAGCATGAAGAGCATGTCTGGGTACACACTAAGAGGAGAAAGAGATTGAGAAGACATCTGCAACAAGAAAGGTCTCCAAGCCCCGCGTTCACACTGCCAGACAGCAGGAGGAAGCATGTAAGAACATGGAATCTTTGTGCACTCAGGATTCTGCTACTGCTTTATTTAACACCACTCCCACAGACAGAGAAATTGGTGCAGAAAACAAAAAGACTGTTTTCAGTGTTTCCTGAATGCATAATTCAACTGATTTTATACTTCTTCCTTTCACCAGGAAAGCACATTAGTGCTTTCCAAGCTATGGGCTGCATTACAAACCCATGAATGCAAACATCGGGTTTGGTCACGTCAACTACAGATGCCTGTCCCAAAACCAGGGGTGTTCTTGGAAGCAGCACAGAAATGTTTTTCCAATATATAGGAAGTTTTTTTAGGGCTCAGTAACCTCACATCAATTTCCTGCGTGACTCTGCATAGGGTACCTAGTCTCTCCATGCTTCAATTCCCCACCTTACAAAGTTGTGGCACACTTTCAGGTTAAAAACTATCAACTATAAAGCTTCATGTAGAGTTGTTATTTTTCATTGTATAAGATTATGTGACATGATAAGTAACCTTTGAAGACTGCTTCCATTGTTTTTCTTATTATTTTCCTCCCCTCTCCCTAGATTTTCCTGTTAACACCACAGGAACAAATGAGAGCCCTATCAGTGGAAGACAGCCAGAGACAAACAAAAAATAAAGTTGTTTTGAGTCTGATATCCTCCTAGGTCTCTCTCTGCAAACAATTTTACATCAGTTATTGTTAGAATAGGTTTCACTCAATCAGCTGATATGCTTCTGCATAGGTCGTGTGACAGCCTACATCAAGTTATTTTCAAGGTGACAAGAAGATCATTATGGTTCAAGCACCGAAACAGGAATGGGCTCAGTAACACGATATGGACAAATCAATAACATTGATATTTAGATCCCTACATCATGTATTTGCTGTTACAAGCCAAAAATATAACTTTCTTCTAGGTCACAAGATAACGTAGATGCAATACACTCCGTATTTGCCAGACCGTACTTTTTATTTGTACTGAAACCTGAGTAGAAATAATTAAAAAATCTTAGAAATATTTAATTGTTGCTGCATTTGGAGGTATAATAAAAAAAAAAAAAAAGAACCAGCAGAAGCATTCATGTGAGATTAAATAAGTCGTATACACAATTGCTGCATTTCCAGAAACACAGCAAAGGATATTGAAGGAGGAAGAAAATTTGACACCAATTTTTATCAATTAAACAATATGTAAGCTAAGGTCTAACACTCACAAAACCAATTGTGACTGGAAATCAAAGCCAGAGACAAAAATAGCAACCACATGGGTAGAGACAGAAGTCTTTTCCTGAAGCTGAGAGGTAAGCTGCTGATTTGATTATATTCTCTAGATAGCAACAAGAATTATCTTGCTGCGATACAGTGTTGAGGGATAAGATGCCACTCCAGCCAGCCATTATCAAATGAGCACTATAACCGTTCAAATACAAAGCCCTGCCTACATACATTATAATCCAAGAGCAACAGCAAGACCACGAGGTTCTCTCGTTTGCAATATCCTTTTGCATCTGCAGTCTAAATTACGCTGGCTTTTGCTTTAAAAGCTTATCACATTGTGAATTCATGTTTAATTTAATGTCCAGTGTCCCCCTGCAGAGTAACACCATCCACAAAAAGCAATACTGTTGAAAAATTGCATGACAAGAAATCTATTTGGCTTCACTCTGAATATTACATCTGATTTTTAGTAAAATTCACCTGAGAGATACCGACATATTTCAAAGCAAAAAATAAATCAGGGACCCTCTATTTCTCAAGAAATAAGGGTCTGCCTTTCAAGCTAAATATGTAAAACTTAGCTTTGCCTTAAGTAACAGAACACAAAGTAGAAGTTCATAAATATCTGAAAGGAGATAGCATAAAAGAGTAGAGTTATTTGGGTTATACACATGAGAATGCATCTGGGAGTGAAAGCTGAAAAGAAAAAGGACATGGGAGACGTAAAGTCCCACACTGTAACAACTGTTGACTGGGTTGTGCAGAGGAAATGCAATAAAAAAATGCAATTTACTCAGATTTTTATATATACGTATATAAATT
>NW_010105586.1:18078-18281 GCF_000699245.1 Pterocles gutturalis | reverse complement strand
GACTCAGGGTGCCGTGGGGGGCTGCCTCTGCCCCCCTGCCACCAGCCCAGGGACAAAGGAGATTTTGCTGGGATGCTGCTGGAAATGCAAAGATCACCTTCGGAAGCAGCAGTGCTGTTGATGCCTGTGGTTTTGGTTTTTGTTTTCTTTTTCTGGAGGGATCGCAGCTCTTTGTGGCTGGGGGGGGGTTTTTCCCGGGGCAA
>NW_010105586.1:14180-18056 GCF_000699245.1 Pterocles gutturalis | reverse complement strand
TGCTGGGGTGAGGCCGGGCGGTTTTTGGGTTCAGCACAGGGGGAAAGGGAGCCCAGAGCACCCATTTCCTAAGTGGGAGAGATACTGAGGGTGCAGGAGCTCCTGCGCTGCCAGCATCCTATTCTGCTCCCACTTCTTTCCCATTTTCCTCCTTTTTCCAGCATTTCCACCAAAAGAATTGAGTTCCTGGCTTTAACCACGTGTGCCACAGCAATGGGATGGCCGCAGGACCAGCGCATACAGCAGGCAGGGATGCGCAGCCACCCTCTTTATGTTCATTTTGTATCTGAAACACTGACATCCAGCCCCAGAGCAGCTTCTAGAAACCTCGGTGTGGGGAATGTCTCTTCCACCATGTGCCTTTCTGCTGAGAGAGACAATTTTCAGCATTTAATTTCAAGCCCTGGGTGAATCCATCATCTCTCCAGAGATCCCCCATCACCCGGACACAACAGTTTGCACGGCAAAGAGCAAGTGGTTTGCACTGGGTTTCCAGCACCATCCTTCCCAAAATGACGTCTTGACCCCAATTAGCACTCGGCAGAAGCAGATAATGAGCGCTCCTTCCAATGCCCTTTGCAGCACATTTGCTTTGCATGAATCTGCCTCTATCCATCAAGGTGCACCCAAAATTCACCCCTTATTCACCAACCCTCTGAGTTCTGATCAAGGGAAGTTTTTCCGAAGGATTTTGGCTTCTTTTGGCTCTTGGATCTCCCCCAGATAATTTTTTTTTAAATTTTTTTTCTCAGGTTTAGACACCCACACGCGCCCAAGAAGAAAGGATGCGCCAGGAGCAGTGCACGGGCCGCCCCGCGCCCAGCAGCAGTCCCTGCCTGGCAGGGGGTTTTCTCCCGGGGTTTTCTCTGCCATTGGAACCGCGGGAGCCGGCTCCAGCTGGCTGCGAACCCCCCAGGACCGTTTCTACTCCATAATTGGGCAAGCGCTGCTCTTCTATCAGATCTCCTGCACAAGCACCAACGAGTGTCTACAAGCCTTCAGAAGATAATAAGGAATATTCAAGGAAAATCTTGTGCTTTTTCTCATCTCCCTTCTGCCAGGAAACTCATTTTTGGGGATGGCTGTGGGAAGGGAGGGAGGGCAGGTGATGCACCGGCGGCTCGCAAGCACGGGCAGCGCTCGCATGACTATTCATGGGCAGCCTTTGGAGCCTTTGCCTGGATGCGGAGCAGATTTGGAGGAAAAATAGGAAACCTGCAAACCGGCAAGCCTCCTCACCGTAACTCTCTGCTGCTGCTAAGACTCATCTCGACACTACAGGAAGCTTCTCTGCCAGCTCCCCCAGCTCATGTTCCCCCCCGACATTATTTTAATCTTGCTCCTTAATAAGTCTACACCTAAAAGCAATTAAGGAGTTCAGTGAGCAGCATCCATCTCAGCAGCCCAGTTAAGCCCAGTCTGGAAGGAGCCCGGGTGGGTGCTTGGCACTGCGGAGCCCCATGCCCTGGGGAGCACGGGGGGTCCCTGTCCCCCCCAGCCCTCCCCAGTGCCCCTTTTGTTCAGAGGGTGGATGGCTGGTTGGGGGGCATGGCCCCAGCCCCCTGCCCATGCACCCCTTTGCCAGAAGGTGCTGCTCCTCCGATAAACGATGCTTAAAACAAAATAGAGAGAGATGGAGATGGGGTTTTTCTTTTTCCAATGAAGCAACAGATCAAAAGCAACAGTGTCTGCGAGGCAGATGATAATCGCTGGCAATAACCCACCCGGGGAAGCAATGTGACGTGGGACACGGGGGGGGTTAGGGTCCTTGGAGAGACTGGACACACCTAAACAGGGGTTCGGCCATAAAAAGATCCATTAGTTTCCATTGTTGGAGAACCTACCTGAGACCCAGACTGTCCAAAAGCCGAACCTGCAAAAAGGGCGAAGCCGGGGGCACCCCAGGGGCCAGGGCAGCAGGCAGGGAGCTGGTGGGGGTCCGCTTCCCTATCCTCCCCCTCCCGAGGGGAAGCCTTTGTACCCCCATGGGCAGTCGATATGGGCACGGCTGGATGCCCAAGTGCCCTCACCGGCACACAGAAAGCCCTTTCAGCCAAAAATTCCTTTATATTCTCCCTGACAAAGGGCTTCTGCTTCCATCCCGGCAGCAATAAACACGGAGGCAGGAGAGGTAACCTCTTCCCGCAGCATTTTAATGAAGAAAACACCCACTGAGATGCAAACTGCAGCTGCAGCTCTCTGCCTGGCGATCCTCCTTCCACCTCGCCTCGTGCCGGGATGCAGCTAACCGCCCTGCTGCAGCCCCAGCGAGGTCACTGCACATCCCATGTCAAGGGTCTTCTGCTCGTGGATGACTCTGGGGAGCAAGGCATCCCCCAAACAGGGGGCTGGAGGGGGCCAGCAGTGGGCACGGCCGCAGCACCCAGCAAGAAGGGAGGAAATCTGCATAAATTAGCAGGAGGCAATTTTACACTCATCTGCTAATCGCTCGCTGCACACGCCGATCCACAAAGCTCCTAACAAAGCCGGGCGGTTGGAGGCCATCAGCATGCTTAAACCAAAGAGAGAAACCGGGCTCTTAATGTCAACACATCCTTAATTACCGGGGAGCAGGTATTCCATCTGGATAAGCCAATGCCAGCTCTCTAGTAACAGGGCTGTGAGCATCCTGGCCAGGACCAGCCCCGTAGTGTGATGTCGAGTGCCTGGGGCCAGATCCTGCCCCCCCCTCATCCCTGCAGCCCTCCCTTGGTCCAAACAATGCTGGTCCAGGAGGTTTTCTCCCGCAGCCTGGTCCCCACTGCCCCGGCATTGCTCCTGCCTGCCTCCATCCCATGCTGGCTGCTGATAGCATCCTTTGCTGATGGGCTGATGTGACAAACTTTATTTCCCTGGTGGCTCCAGCCCCTGGGGACCCCATCCTCTGAGCTGGAGACCGGCTCCCTACCCATGAGGATTCATCACATCGCTCGGGTGTGCAATATGCAGCTGTCCCTGCTGATGGGTGGATCTGACTCCTCCAAAGCCAGCCAGCAGCTCCGATGCCATCTTTGAGTATTGTCTACAAAAGAATTAAATAGACATGAGAACGATTCATCAAAATGTTCCACTTTTCACTGAAAACACAAAGGATTTTTCCTCCTAGAAATGTGGTTTGCAGCCGGAAGTTTCATCCGGGGAAAAAAAAAAAAAAAAAAAAGCATGCAAACACAAGCCAATTTTCAGGGGAAAAAAACCCTAACCTGAAAGCCCAAATATCTGACACACAACAATTGCTGGGAAGTTTGGAAAGCCCCTCTAAGAAGCACCATGGGGAAAAGGCTGCCAAACGCTCGGGTTAGAGCAGGCAAATTCACTTCACAGGTTTTGGGAAGCAAAGCATCATGACAAGGGCAAGTCCCCCCCCAGCCAAGCCGATGCCCTGGCACAGCAAAGCGGCAGCATCGGACCACGCCGGACCCGAGCTGCAGCATCACTGGGGCTGGCACTGTCTCCCCCATGATTCCCTCAGAATTTTGCCCTTTTTTTGGGAAAAGCTGGGCTGTCAGAGCATTTTCCCGGCCGCAGCCAGGGAGCGTGGTCCCGAGGCTCCCCACGGCGGGGAGATGTGGCTCCCGCGGAGGAGCCCAGACGGGTGAGGCTCGCTCCTGTCAAAACATTTCAGAAAAATAGTCATAAAGCACAGCCAGATCAAAACAAGTTAAAACAGAGCCGCCGAGGTCTGGTCACCTCATAAACCACAGATAAAGCCAGAAGGGCCTCGCTGAAGCAGGTTTGATCTTCCTCCCTTCCTGTATCTCTTTCATAAACATCTCTGGGAGCTGCGGGAGAAGAGCCTTATTGATGAAGTCCGAACACTAACATCCTCTGGGTGCTGGGAAGCCAGGAACGCTATCCCACGCTCAATCCTCCCTG
>NW_010105586.1:10509-14161 GCF_000699245.1 Pterocles gutturalis | reverse complement strand
GTCCCGCCAGCACTGCGGCACCGCTGCCCAGCCTGCCCCAGCGACTCCGCTGTTTACTTTACGCCAATTCCTTTCAAGCTCTTCACTCAAGAAAAGAGAAAAATTGAAAGAAAAAAGGCCAGCGCTTTCCTCCCAGCTGTCCAACCTTGGCGGGGTGTTGCCCAAAGGAGCAGGTACCGCTAACATCTCAAGAGATTGTGTCAAGCCTGAGATGCTCTTCCAAAGTCCCCTCTACCTGCTGCTATTCCTGTGCTGCTGTTCCTGGGATCTGATAAGGGAGCATCCCTCCCAGCTCCTTCCTGGAAGCCGGAGCATCCTTCCTGGCTCCTGGAAGCTGGACCATCCCTCCCAGCCAGCCCAGCTCCTCTTTGGCCGGGCTGGAGCTGTATCGCAGAGCCCAGAGGAGCACAGCACCCATCCCAAAATTTCCAGGACATGGAACTGGTGCATGGTTCAGGACAGAGACCCACAAAGTCTCCAGCTTTAGATGCTCCGGGGTGAACCCTGAGCCCAGGGAGATTGCTGTGCAATTGCTGGGTTTTCTAAAAGCATTCTACAAGGTCGGTGAGGAAAGCTGCCCTGGGTTAAATGGGAAGGTTTTTCAGATTGACCACTAGTTAAAGACAGTGGGCAAGGATCAGGAGTGAACAACCCATCCCCGCAGGGGAAAGGACTATCAGCAAGGTCCTGTGGGGGTCTGGCCAAAAACTGCCACTGGTCCCCTCCCCAAAATGAGCTGGGAGCCAAGCATCCAGCCCGCATGTGGCCTCACATTATTCAGGCAGCTCAATCTAACACTGACGAACTGCAGAGAAACGTAACGACGGTGCAGAACAGGGCAATAAAATGGCAGATGAGCGTCACTATGCATAATTGCAAAGTAATGAACATGAAAAGCATCACCCCCGCCACATGCATGCAGCGACGGGTCGGTATCAGCAATTACTGGGCTTTAAAGAGATCTCAGAGACATTGCAGAGAGCTTTTTGAAGCCATCCTTGCAACGATTAGCGAGAGTCAAAAAAGGCAAGTGGAATATTAAGAACTCTTGGAGACAGAAGAGAGAACAAAAGAGAAAATGCCATTTTTCCTTCGTCTGGAGCTGGGGAGCTCCGGCAGCTCGGCTCCTGCTGACCCACGCCGTAAAGAGAGGAGAAGGTGCAGAAAAGCATTGCAACACAGACCAAAGGTTTGGGATAGCACCTGCATGGGGAGAGTTAAAATGGACCTGGAAAAGAAGATGGAGAGACAAACAACTGAAAAATACAGAGTGAGTGGAAAAATCGACAATGCAATCCTTAGGCAACAGCTTTATGCAAAGGAGTAGAAATAATTTTCCCATGAAATGGCTTCGTGGGATTGTGGGACTTGTCACCTGAGGAGGGACTCGTCACCCTGGGCTCAGCTCAGCAGCTTGAGAAGGGGCAGAGGCAAAACCAGCATCACCTCCAGATAAACGCCTTTGTCTCCAGCTCAGACCCCCAGCCCGTGGAAATCCTGCCGGGGGTCGGGCCATGCTGGTGCTCACACCGAGCGCTGAACCTGGCCCAAGCGTTTGCCCGGCTCCTGCAAACAGCAGCTATTCCCTCCCGCGGCAGAGCCTTTGATGTGCCACGGCTGTTTGACCATCTCCATCAAACAACACGTCCAGGGCCGTGAGACAAGACAGTCGTGTCCCACGGGTTCTGCACGGCTTTCCGGGAAAGATGGAGAGCTTGAGGATGAGGGGAAAAAAAAAAAAAGATGAAGAGGACTAAGCTGGGTACCGAAAAAAAAAAAAAGATGAAGAGGACGAAGCTGGGTACTGCACTGGAGTCCTTCACCTGGAAATTCCCGGGAAATTTCTGGAACTTTCTCGGGATCCACATGTTGACAGCTTCTAGAGGTTTTTTCTCTAGAGCTACGAGTTTGGGGAGGAGGGTCTTCTTCTTAAGTCCTCCTTCTAGATCCTTTCTTGCAATGCCCCACTGTTTTCTAGGAATTTGCCATATCTTCCCAGGAAATCCTCAGTCCAAAGCCTTTCTACATTCTTCACAGGTCTTCCTATGACTTGTGTCTAGAACATTTCCAGGAACATTCAAGGGCCTGGATCTGGAACATTCCAAGGAATTCCCTAGAGCTTCCTTGACCTTCCTCCAGCTAGAAACTTCCCAGGAATTTTCCAGTTTTCCCAGGAATTTTCCATCTTTCAGGAGTTTTCTGGTGTTTCCTTATCTACAACCTGCCCAGGAACATCCTAATGAATTTCAAGAATCCCACAAGGGCTCTCAAGAAGTTCCTCAGTCTAGAATCTTTTAATGAAAATCTCCAAATACTTTTCAGAAACTCCCCCATCTGGGAAACCCTCAGTCTAGGACTTTTCTCTGAATTTTCCGCTACTTTCTAAAATTTCAGATGAGAACCTTTCTAGCAATTTTCCTAGTGTTTTCCAATAATTTCAATTGTGCTTTCTACGACTTTTTCATCTGGAGCAGCCTTGCTCCAGGGGTGTCAGTGCAGCCCCGCCAGCTTGCACCAGCCCCACACGATGCACATGCTGGTTGCACATGGAGGGATGCAGCCCATGAGCCCCACAGAGCTGGGAGGGGTCCAGGGAAGCATCTCTGCAGCATCCACAACCTGCCCTTGCAAATTGCATCAGCTCATCCACCCCGAGCACAGCCATGGGGCAGGGGGGTGCTCTCCTGGGACCCCCTCTGCAGGTCCCCCGAGTGAGCAGCCCAGCCCGAGCTCCCCATTGGGTCCGAGGGGTCGATCTGTCACTGTCACCGCTGAGAGCCATATTCTGGGATGCGAGCCACACTGCTGCTCCCTCCCTCGTCCATCACTGCCAATTAGTGGGGTGCACACAGTCCACAGGCGTGGGGGTGCTGCGGCAGCCAGCACCATCACGGGCACAGGCGGCCAGATGCGAGGAGAGAAGGAAAAGCAAAGTTGGGAGCAAGGCGAGATAAATCACCCTGCTAAGCACCCGGATTACTGCGGAATATCTCCCGGCCAGGATGGCTGCTCCGGCTGCTCCTGATGCCAGCTGTGGGGCTACCGTGGCCAGCCCCCTGATGTCCCCAGAGGGGACAGGGCTCTTCACAAGCCCCTCCTGGGAGCTGGACTTTGAGTTCCTGATTCAACAAACTCAACATCCACCCAACCAAGCATCCCCACGCTTTGCAGCTTTGCACTGGGGGCTGCAGAGCGAGCATCTCCCAGGGACAACTTGGGGAGCTGAGGGTGCCACCCAAGGGTCCTGATACCCCACCCTGGTATGGAGGGACCCACAGAACCTTGGGTGCCCACCACCCACCCTTGCCCAATGGCTTTGGACACCCCATGGAGCAGAAAGATCCAAGTGCCCCTTTACAGGCACAGAGAAGTGCAGGGGAATGCTGGGTGCTGTACCCCTGTGCTGGTTTTGGGGACCCCCATGGGCACAGGCAGGGTCCTGCCACTGTCCCCCCACCAGCTGCACCCTTCCCGGCTGCTGACTCACGGGATGGGCGCGTCCCTTCTGCAAATATTTTCAGAAACGCAATAGCTGGGGCCGTGTTTACTCTGTTTATCTTTCTGACATTATTTATTTCCTACCTGTCGATCGGGGGCCAGGGGGGGCTGTCAGCACCGGGACCAGGCTGGGGACCTCGCCACTGCTGTGTTG
>NW_010105586.1:5135-10443 GCF_000699245.1 Pterocles gutturalis | reverse complement strand
GGTGAGGAAGAAGCAGGCAGAGCTGTGGCTTCGAGGGGAGGGAGAGGGGGCTCTGGGTCTCCTGGGAGAGGGGTGGCCGAGCTGCGGGGAGACCACACAGGCACGAGCAAGGGGCAGGATGGGGAAATTGGTCCTGCAGCCCCATTTTGCAGGAACTGGGGTTGTGAATCTTCGAGGAGTGCAGGCAGGAGCGAGGGCTGGGGCAGCAGAAAGTGCCTCTGTTCCACCCCCAGGGCTGATTCTGCAGCCAAGGGGTTTGCAGTGATCCCCAAAGGGCAGCAGGGCTGGGGGTTGACAGGGGGCAAAGCCAGTGCTTTCTCTGGGTGAAGCAGCCCCAGCGCCAGCCTTCTTCTTCCTCCCCTCCCACCGCAGGCGCTGCAGTCTGGGCTTTCTGCTGACAATAGCGTCCTCGATTGCAAAAGGGGACCCCAAAAAGCATCACCAAAGGACCCAAAGGACCCCAAAAAAGCAGCACAGGCTCTCTGATCCCCGAGAACAGCCCCCCTCGCGTGCCTGGGCGTTTTGCACAAGCTGCCAGCTCACATGGGGACAGGGACAAGGGGTGGCACCCGTGGCTGGGGACAGGCTGGGGACAGGCAGGAGAGTGCTGCACCCAGGGGACTGACCCAGAGGCACCCGACTGTGCAAGAAGCGGCTTAGAGAGGAACTGGAGGATTTAGATCCTGTTTCTCTCTTAATTCCCCTGATCCGATTCCTGGGGAGGAGAGCGGATTCCTCTGCCCCCCGCCAGAGAGGACTTAAGAGAGCGACTAAGCCGGGCTGAAGCACCCTCGTGAGGAGCTCTGAGCCTTTCCCGGAGCCCTGATGCCACGGATGACGCCTGGGGCTGCGGGTGCAGGATTAGGGGGGGGTCCCGGGGTGGTGCATGGCCCCGATGCCACCTGGGTGAGCAGGGACAGGGGGGGACAGTCCCTGGTGGCCCCCCCAGTGCTGTTGCGAGGAAACACCTGGCTGTTTGGGAAAGCGGATTTCTAACAAAGCTGAGATCGTGTTGCTGTTTAACTTAAGCAAAGAACATTTTATCTCCAAACCCATCCTCGTTCCTCGCGGATGTTAATTATCGTGTACCCAGGGCGCAGGAACAGCGGCGCTTCCCGACATCCCACGCCGAGTGCCTTCCTTGCCCCCAGCACTCCCCAGGCCAAACAAGCTCGTGGTCTAACACGTTAACTTAAATCAGATTTGAGCCCTCCATCCCTTCCCCACAACATCCTTCTCATTTTCCTAAATACGTATCACAGAGAAAACAAAAGGGATTTGGAGAGATGGAGCTGGCTGCCTTCTCTGGCTCGCTTGGACCACAGGATATGGCTTTGCTGGGAGGTCCCTCTCCCAGGACCCTGCAGAACAGTGTGCGAGTGGGTGGATGTGGCTCCGGTGTCACCATTGTCACCTCGGATGGGCTTTTTGGTCCTTGCCGTGGTGGCTGCCCTCCTGCAGGGCTGGGGATGCTGCAGCTGGAGCATGGGGTTAAATTAACCTGCTGTCAGGTCCTGGGGGCACTGGGGGAATCACTCCCTGAGCAGCCTCAACTGGGGCTCCCCACACCTGCCCCCAGCTCTATTTAAGCTCAGCCTGGAGCCCCCAGCCCCTTCGTTGCCTGGTGCAGGCATGCTCCCCCCACCCTGCTTCCAGCATGGAGCTGAACCAGTAGCACAGGTACCATGTCCCTGGGGTGGGCGGTGGGCGCCCGTTGTGGTTTGTCTCTGCGAATCTTTGCTCCTGGGGGTTTAGCACAGCTGTGCCCCCAACCCCAGCAGTGGGCAGGGACCGGGCAGGCTGTGCTGCCTGTCCCACCCTGGGCAGAGCAGGCAGGGGCAGGATGGAGGGGGCTGCACGCACCCCCCAGCTGGGCGGCTCACGGGGGGGGGGGCCTGAGCGGTGATCTCAGCCAGGGGTTTTGTGCTGACCTTTTAGCTGAATTCCACTTTAATGAAACTGTGGTTTCGAGGGAAAGGTGGGAGCACTTGCTCAGCCTCTTTGCAAACAGCTTGTTCCCTGCGGGCTCTGGGTCAGTGGGCAGGAGAGAAGCATCCCGGCATGGGCAGGGGGAGCATCCCACATCCCGTGCAGGCAGGGAGAGCACCTGTGCAGGCAACAGTGCAGGCAGGGAGCTCTCCCCTGGCTGGTGCATGGTGACAGGGAGAGCAGAGCTGCCTGCAGCACTTGCACCCCAGGGTGCTGGAAGCACTTAATGGCATGAGGGACAGCTGGATGGTATAGCCACCATGCACAGGATGGAAAATTTGGGGCTGTCATCACTTCTGGGCTGTATGCACAGACCTGCTGGGATGCTGGGGGTGTGCAAAGGCACACATGGCATGGGACAAGCAGGAGCTGTTGTTGCAGAGCCCCTCCCCAGAGCAAACACAGAGCCCCCGACTGTGCCCTTTGCCCGCAGCCACTGACCTGTAGCCAGCACATTGCAGGGACCCCGGCTTTTGCAGAAAGCTCTGGGCTGCAGATCCCTCCTTGGACCGTGATTTATACTTTGGACCATCTGCCTGCCTGCCCACAGAGCCCAGCCCCACCTGCTGGGACAGGGGCTGCCTCCAGCCAGGCTGGAAGGCATGAATCCATCACAGCTTCAGAAATGCCCTTGGAGAAACCCATAGGGGGTGGGGGGGAGCCCCAAGACATTGCCAAGAGCCCAGCCCTGCTCACCTTTGCTCTCCCTCCCTCCCCCTGGGGAGTGCTTTAGTTTCGGCTGAGGTTTAGTTATATATATATATTTTTTTTATCTGTTAATGTTTATGCCACTCTGTGCCCGAGTTGAGAAGGGCAGGTCAGAGGCAATTCCTGGCAGGCAATGGGGGTTCAGAGAGCCGCTTTGACACATCCTCCTCACCCCAGCTTTGGGTAAGACCCCCTCATCAGGCAGAAATTGCTGACTGGTTGGAAACAAGCAGTGAAGCAGAGCTGCTCCCCTTTCACCCAGGTTTTCGCGTATCCTGGGACTTGCTGGGGGGAGCAGCCCTTTCCCAGGGGCTCCCATGGGTGCACCCAGCCTGCCCCCTCCTCACATCACCCCCACAGCCTGCCCAACCCCTCATTGCTCATTAACCAACTCTTGCACCAAAGAATAATGAGTCGTAAATCATGCCAGCAATCCTCTTGGACTTTAAACACCAGACTTTGGCGGCAATCCCAGGGTGGGCAGGGGCAGAGTCCCCTCGTTGTCCCAGCCAAGCCTCCTCTGGCTGGTTTTCCTTGGACTTTTGCATCTTGCAGCCTCTGCCTTAATCCTGGAGCAAACAGTCGGGGGAGATAAGGAGGCCAGATGACCCGCTGAGCCCCTCTCCCTCCAACCCTTTATTTTTCCTGTGCCGTGCCTTGCAGGTGTTTGCTCTGAGATCAGCCCCATGGCTCTGGGATGCAGGAACAGCCAAAGTTTCTGCTGTTCCCCCCCCCCAGCCGGTAGCACCCCAGCTCCATCCTGGTTATCTGCATCATGCCCTCGGTGGTGCCAGGTGCCCCTTGCCATGGCCATGGTATTTTTTTTTTACGCCAGGCAAACCCAGCTGCAGCATCCAAATGTTTGTGGCCGGGGCGAACATAGAGTGAAATATGTTTTGCTTCCATGCCGGGCTAGGAAATCTCTTTCATCTCCTCCTTCACCTCCTGCTTGCCGTGGGCCCTGCTGACGTGGGGTAACATGTTAAACCATGATAAAGCCATCACACCTTTGAGCCATGATAAAGCCATCACACCTTTTAGCTGCTTCCGCCTCGGCACTGGCACGGCTTCCCCGGGTACCTGTGACTCAAAAGGGGTGAGGTAGAACAGGGGGGTGGGATGGGTCATAAACCAGCCAACGCTCCCCCTGCGTGTAAGAAAGATGGGGGAAAAGAGCATGTTTTCAGTCTGTTCAGAAAAAGCAGAAATTTGTTTCTTGGAGTGAAGTAGGGAAAAGTAAAAATTCCTCCCAAAATCCTCATTTTTGGACTTTTTTTTTCTCCACCCAAACTCTTCCATCTCAGGACTGACCCAAAGGAGGTTTTGACATCAACATCTGTCTGGTACGAGGTGGAGAGGGCTGTGTGTGGTGGTCCCATGGAGGGTGGATGTGTTCAGCATCCCACCCTTTTCCCATCCAGATGATTCAGCCTCCCATCCCACCCCCCCGCACATGGAGCCCTCTCCATCCCTTTGAACCTTCTGGGCCACCTGAAAGCCATTACCTGCAGATGCTCGGCGGGAAGGGGAGCAGTGGGGTGGCTTTGGATGTGTTCACGAGAGTGACCCATCTTTGATGGAGACCTTTGCCGGCTCCTCCCAGCCCTGGGTCAGCGCACAAGGTCTTGGCACAGCAGTCTGCACCCAGACCTGCTGAAATCTGGGGGGCATCCCACCCCCCTGCAAACAGGTCCTCTCCTGGGCCCCTGGGGCCCTTCTGCTGCCGTGTCCTTACACGGGGCTCCCACACACCCCGTCCTGCCCAAGCAGCGGCTGCAGCTCTGAGGATTTGGTTGCAGACACCAGCCCTGTGAAACAAGCTGCTTTTCCAAATTGTGTCAGCTAAGAAAATGGCCAGGACCCCTGAAAAGGGGTCACTCGGCCCGTTGGTGAGGTTTCTGCTGCTCGCCCCATGGCAAGGTGCTGCCGGGGTGCAGCTCCTGGATTGCCTGGCACCGGGCGATCACGTTGGGTTCATGTCAGACACGCATGAACACGCGAAGCTCAACAACTGCCCCGGAGGGGCCGGATCCTTCATCTTTTGCGTGTTGGGTGGTACGAGGGCTGTGGCAGCATCCCAGCATCACTGGGACGGGGTCAGCACAAATGTGATTGCACAAGGGGCATTTTTCCAGGGTGTTGGAGTCCCAGGCGCTGCAGGACAGGAGGGGCTGCATCCTCCCCAGCTGCACCCCCCCAGCTCAGGAGCAAAGTGCAGTAGTGCAAATGTCTCATAGCCCTGCACCAGGATAAACCCAGCTCTGTGTGAGCCCTGAGTGGTCCCCGGGGCCAGGGCACGGCCACCCCGGCCATTTCCCTGCTCACTGAGTGCACGGGGCAGTTTAACCAACTTTGCAGCCGCATGAATCTCCCCGACCCTGGGTCTGTCAGCAGCGATGCAGGAAGGACGGCTGTGCTAAATCGTGCATCCCCACCGCACATGCTGCTCCTCTCATCACCCCTTCCCTCCCCAGCCCCGCGCATCATCCCAGACAGGACTGTGCAAGTGCTTCCAGACATGGTTCAGGGCACGGGGGCTTCCCTGGCCCCCCTCCGACAGCTGCAGAGATGGGAAAACAAGACCCCAAGTCTTGTTTTTGACAAGTCAGTG
>NW_010105586.1:0-5121 GCF_000699245.1 Pterocles gutturalis | reverse complement strand
CAGCATCAGCACCCTGCCCACTGCCCTGCTGCAGGCTCACAGCACTCGGGGGTCCCCATTCTGCACCCCCAAGTTGCACATACTGCCAGGCACCCACAGCTGCACCACGAGCTCCCAGAGGGGCTGAGTTCCCAGCAAAAAGGATTAGTTGCTGCAGGAGACGTGTGGGCTTGCACTGGTGGGATGGAGCTGGTCTCTTTGCTCCTTTTTCCCACTGCCTGGGGTCCTGGGGGGCTCAGCGCTGGGTCCGGGATCGGATGCTGAGATGCTGTGGTCCCACCTTGTGCTTCCAGCACAGCCTGAGGTGGGAAACCAGCCTGGGAATAGGGGGCTGCAGGAGGGAACACCCCATTTTGGGGAGGGGGGAACTGCCACCACCTACCCCACTCTCCAGGGACTGCAGCATCTTGCTGATCACTGCAGAAATGCCCCTCCCCAAGCCCCCAACCCTGTTACCCCAGCACCCAGGATGGAGAGCTGCAGGGGGTTTCTCCCCTTCAGCACGGTCCCTGCGCCTCATCAGTGATGCCACAGCAGCTGGGTGATGCCACCACTGCCTGGCCTTCAGCCCCAGCGCGGTCACCCAGGAGCGATCGCTGCTGGGAGCTGCTCCAATGCCTCCGTCAGCTTCCTCTCCTCCCCTCAAAATCCCTTTTCCAGAGGAGCCTGGTGCAGCGTCTCAGGTCTTTGGGCTCACCTATGTGCTTACAACGAATTTGTCCCATGATTAATCTTTCCGAGAATCCTCTGCAGATCCGTTCCATGCTGGGGAGGGGACATTCTGGCTGCTGCTTTAAATTTCTCTGGATTAGCAATTAAGACATCTTTTCTCACTTTATATCCAACGGAGAGGACTTCTGCTAGACCCATTACTGCTTTCACACAGCCTCGCTCTTTGTACGGGAAATATTTCATCTGCACTATTTTCTCCAATCTTTCACCGAGGTATTTTTTTTAGGGACGACAAGCTTAATTAAAAGGTTATTCATTACAACTTTAGCACCTAGTAATGCCTCAAAGACTTTGTAATCCCTCTCGGAAAAGTCACGGGAGCAGAACACGGCTCCTTGCAGGAGGGTCCCCAGCCCCCTGCCCCATCCTCACCATCCCCAGGGGCTCAGCTGTTCCCCTGGGCCAGGGCTGCTCTCACCCCTTGTCACCCAAATCCAGCCACAGCTCTGGAGCTGGGAGGCAAGGGCATCACATCTCAAAAAAAACCCCAAAAGGGGCAGGGCAAGGGAAAATAATTGCAAAGAAGAGCTCAGGACAATCAAAACCTGCTCTCCCCATATTTTCATAAGCTTTTGTTCAAGTCATGATGGCCATTTATTTTTAAATATGTTTTCCTATCATTAACTTTAATTTCAGGATTTTTGCAACAGAAAAGACCAAACATTCAGTAATTTGCAGAGTTTTTCTCTTTTTCTGCAGTGTAAAAAGAAAACAGTGCTGATCCGCTCACGATAAAGCTGATGAATCAGCATTTTTAACAGGATTTTTTTTCCCTTGGCCAGTTCCCAGCCCAATCTATTTAGTCTAGCAGCTGAGTGGCTTCATCCTTCTGGAGCCTCGGAGGAGGCTGGCCATCCTCGGTGCTCTCCGGTGTGCCAGTGGCTTCGGGATGGCTTCGGGTCCCCTCTTCGGCGGCGGTTCCCTTGCTCCTGCCCATGCTGGGCTGGCTGCCAGTGCATGGCTGTTCGCTCTGAAGGATTCTGCTGCAGAGAAATCCTCTCTCCTCTACAGTGTCCTTCCCTCTTCCCTTTTTCTTTCCTTGCCTGTGGGTTTCTTGCCGATGCACAAATTCCCTCGCAGCCCTCTCCCTCTGATGTGCTGGAGGATTTCATTCCCTACCCTTGCCTCTGTCTCACCACATCCCCCAAAGCCACATCTTACGCCTGCCCTACCATCTCTTCTGCTCCTTTCTCTTGCCTTCAGGCAAGCTGGGTTTCTTGATGCTGAAAGGAACCTTTTGAGCTGCCTCCCCACGGGCTCCTGCCCTCTGCCTTGCCTTTGCCTTTGCTGCTCGCATCCCTTCCCCACCGCGGAGCTCCAGGGCTGTACTCGCTGCTCTCCGGCTGTTCTTGGGCTTCCCACATCCCACATCTCAAGGACTCTGCCTTTCCCAAAGCATCTTGGCATCCCTGCCTGCACCCTGCCTGCACCCTGCCTGGGTGGTGCCCCCACCACCAAATCCACCACCAACATCCCTTCTGGGGCATTTCTACACACCAGGATGGTCCTAGCTCATCCCAGTTAGAGTGCAGGGCCATGCTGGGAGGATGCAGACAAGTGGGAAGGGGATCCCATGGAGGATTCTGTCCTTCAGCGCTAGGGGCTGGGACCCCCAGCCAATGTCGGGTCTCTCCAGTGCCCCAGTCCATGGGAGGCAGCAGCCTCCAACACCATAGCAAAGGGTTTGGAAAACAAGGTCGGTGGTGAGCATGTTGGATGTAGGGACATGGCACTTTTCCTTCCCCACCAGGGATTAGACCCCCAAGGACACGTGCTGCATAATGAGGGGGTGCTGGGAACAAGAGCCAGGGGACACCTTCACTCTCCCTCTGCACGCACCTGGGGTGATGCACCAGCACGGTGGGACCAGCTCCAGGACTGTGTCCCCATCTCCATCCCAGGTGGAGAGAGGCTGACACCAGGCAGCATCGGAACATGCAGCCACAATATATCAGAAGAAGCCAAGAGACCCCCAGGGTCTTGGACCTTTCAACAGCCAGATGCAAAATACCCGCTCCTGTTACCCAGGTCTTTGCTCATTTCCAGTTGATTGAAACACAAATAGAGGTCCTCAGCCTGATGGATCGCTCCTGCTCCGTGCAGCATTTACCTTTGAGGGGGAGTGAGAAGGGGAGGAAATGGTTTCCGATGTGCTTCCCCCCAGCCCACTGCACGGAGAGAGCACTGAGCACATGGAAAACATCACTGTTCCACGGATAAGATACTGATTTGCCTTCTAGACCTGCTGGCGTGGTCTTAGGAAAGTCATTTATTTCATCCCCTTATACCTCAGCTTTTCTTTTCACTATTTCTCCTTCCTATTTAGATTTCAAACACTTGTGGCTGCTTTTAACCCTTTGTTGGTGGTTGGAGCATTGTTAAATCACCCCACCACCAGAGAGGCAATGAAGCCACTTTGGAAAACCCCAGCAGAGCAGCAAAACCACCAGCCCGGGCTCTGTGGGGACCCTTTCCCTCCCCGTGTCCCTAGTGCAGAAGCACGTGCTCCTGCCCCAAAAGCCGTGCCCCACGCCCCTGCATCGGATTAACTGCCAGAGACCCCGGGGAGGGAGGCGATGAGCCTGGAGAGCATGGGGGGGAGGAGAGGGACCCCGGCACGAGGGGGCACGGCCACCACGCCATGATGCTCGGCCCCTTATAGGGCTGCGATAGCGGGGCTGGGTGCTGAGATAACCCCAGGCAGATATACGGCTGGGCTGAAGGGACCTGCCTGCCTTCCTCCCATGAATTAAAGCAGCCCTGGCAGCCGAAACCCTGGCACATAAATTAGCGATGGGGGTCAGAGATAGCAGCCAGCCAGTGGGATGGAGCAGAGCTCTGGGGGGCCGTGGGTGCCCGTCCCCACTGCAGCACTGCAGGGATGCTCTTTGCCTCCCCAAAGGCAGCACATTCCTCGGCGGGCTGGGGGCTGGCAATCCCACCAGGGATGAGGGGATCGTTAATACCTGCTGACACCGGGGTCACGGGTCAGGCACCAAACCCTCCCGCCGAGCCGGGGGAAGTGGCCTTTGCAGTGACACGCGGCCGCCCCAGGCAATGCTGTGTGGGGGGGACTGCCCGGGATGGGGCCCCTGCACCCCGCGGCGCTGGGCTCAGGGTGGTCCCGGGGTGCCCGGCGGGCTCCTGGGAAGGGATGCGACATGCGGGAGCTGAGAAAAACCAAACCGTGTTTGCATTTTCTAAGAGACCAGGCAGCGAGGAGGTAAATGTTCCCTATGCACACATGTACACCCGCTTTTCCTTGTCCCCTCCTTGCTAGGACGTGACCCTCCTTTGCTAAAACCTTCAACCTTCCATCTGGAAATTTCCTACCGCAAGAAACTGTGTGAAAAAAATAAATTTTTCAGCCTCTGCCCAGACATGCTGTTGGCTGCCCAGGGCAATGAGCATGGCTCGTCCTGAGTATCGCCCTGGATATTGCCCAGGGTATCACCTGGGTATCACTCGGGATATTGCCCAGGGATGCTCGAGTCGCCCCCCGAGCGTGTGCCCCCCTGAAGATTTTGGGGTACTTCTGCACCGGGAGAAGCCCCGAGGTCCAGGCAGAGACCCCGTGGGCAAAGGCAGCCTCACACCTTCAGAGAAGCCAAGTGAAAAGCTCCTGGAGAGCCAGACTGTCAGACCCCCCTCCTGCCAAGGGGACCCCCCTCCTGCCCAGGGGATCCCCCCATCACCCTGCCTGGCAGCACTTTAATAACCCCTGGCGCCGAGGGCGGGCCAGCCCGGCCGTCCCCGAGCGCGTGGGTCACTAATGAGCCCAGCGCTCATTAGCCGCAGCTGTTCCTGCGCTCCCAGCCCCTGTCAGCAGATTGCAGGGGGGGTGTTCAAATAGTGCTCCACTGGCCTGGGACCCCCTTGCCCCCTGTTCCCACCCGCTGCCCCCTAATAGATGAGGTGTGCAATCAAAGCGCATCCTGCGGGTGCTTACAGCTTCTCCAGCACCCCCCGGGGAGCCCAGGTCCCTCTGCCAGCATCCCCGAGCGCTGGGCAGCAGCAAGGACCCGTGTCGTCCACCTGGCCGGAGTGATGGATGTCGCTATAACGAACCCGAAATGGAACAGGGTAAAGATTAAAACCAGCCCCCACCTTCCCCAGCGCGGCCGCCCTCCCCAGCCTTCACATTTTCTTGAGTGCACGCAGCCCAGATAAGAACAAGTTAAATTTATCTTCAAAGAACCCCCAAAAGCGACTCGCTCTTAACCCCCTGCTCCCCGCCTCCCTCCTCGCCCGTATAAATCTTCCCCTTATCTGAACTTCCAAGGCGCGGGGCTGGGCGGGGGAAGGAGCGGGAACACAGCAGACTTTTTTTAAGCCAAAAAAAATCTCTGGTTCGTATTAAAGAGGCAGGATAAAAGAGCACTAGGGGTC
>NW_010105585.1:18981-20538 GCF_000699245.1 Pterocles gutturalis | reverse complement strand
ACCCAAACCAGTCTGGGATTCTCTGATCTCTAGAGCTATCAGCCTGGACACTCTCGGTTGCCGGCCCTGTTTGCACTGGGGGAAGGGACTCTGCTACCTTCCAGCATATTTTTTCCCTTCCCTTCTCTTTTCCTGTACAACCTCCCTATTAATTTCAGGCCAGTCGTTTCCCGCGTGCCTGGGGAGCCCTGGGGATCCAGAGGCAGCTTCTAAGGGTTTCGTGAGCTGTAACTAAGAAAAGCAAACCCAGCGCGTGGAAGCTTAAATTTGCCATGCAAATGAGCGCACCCCACTGTAAAAATGTAAGATTCACAAATCCAAAAAAAAGTTTGGAAACCACTGACACAGACCAATATACAGCAAACCCCCCAAGAACCACATCAACACCCGTGAAACAAGGTATTACAGAGTAGGTCCCCACCCAGCAGAATGGGTGTCTATACATAACCCGCGTTAAATTAAAAATTAAATTAGCTTTTCCAACATATATTTTGAATTACACTGTATATACAGGAGTCATCTCCCAGCCCAAAAACAGTGCAAAAATAAAGGTTCCCTTTTGCTTTTAAGAACATGAATGGTCACAAATCGCCACCATAGTGTCTATTGGAAAAGGTCTTTTGAATTCTGCCCACTTGAGCTCTAAGTCCCCTTAGAAACGCTCGTCTGAAATATCCTGAATGTCTGTTTGTAAAATCAGCCATCGACCCCCAAGCCACCTCCTTTTTGGCAGGACCATATGTATATATTCCTCAAGTATTTGCTGCCTTTTAGGTAAAAGATGCCACAGAAATAGCCATTATTTAAAAATGCAGTCATGCTGCCTGAAACCTGCTTCTCCTTAATTTTGACCCTGACAACACTTAAGTTGTTGAATTACTCAAGTAATCACAATCACTTCCAACTGCGAAATGATCAACTGTCCCATGCAAATATCATGCTTAGATTCATTTTACCTTAAACGTGATAGGGCAAAGGATGAATCCCCAAGCAGGGAGCACGCCGTGCCCATCGCCCCCAGTCCGGGGGGTAAAAGCCATTTGCAGCGACCAGCAGTGAGCTGGGACTTCCCAGCACCCAACAGGAAACCAGGCACAAGAAATTAATAACTAACAAGAGTATAAATAAAATCCTCAAAGGGTGGGGGAGGTAACAGAGGAAAAAAAAAATAACACACACCCTGGAGAAAGACTGTGTGTAAAAGGAAACACAGGGCTTGACCTTCCACCAGTGTCCAGCCCCTCACTCCCAGTTTACTCCACTGTGAGAACTGTGTAACGCCCAAAACGTTTTTGCTCCATCCTCCCTCACCGCGTGCCTCGCCGCCTGCTCACACCAAACCGTCGACCGCCAGCAGCAGAGCGCGGTCCAGCCAAGGCAGCCTGCTCCGGGATGTCCGTGTCCTTTGAAAAAACCAGCGTGGGACGGCCTCGAGCTGCTGCAGGGAGCGAAGCCACCCGCCGGTGCCGCTCGGGCTGCCCCAGCTCACGGGAAGCGTGTGCTTTGCTGGGCGAGCCGTGTTCTGGGAACGCCGTGCTCAGGGAGCGCAGTGGGATT
>NW_010105585.1:4804-18959 GCF_000699245.1 Pterocles gutturalis | reverse complement strand
CCCCCCACCCCGCCGATGCTCGGATGTGGATGCTCCACGTGCACCCCGGCGTGTCTCAGCACATCACCAGCGTGCTGCATTCATTACAGCCGGGATCAACCCGAATGCTGCCGTCACTTGTGTTTTGGAGGAAAACCCCATGCAAAGGAGCAGCTGGCCACTTCTCCCGCTTGCCCAGGGCAGCATCCCGCTGGATGCAGGTGCCGGTCCTGTGGCACAGGCAGAGGTGGTGGCAGCAGGGCAGCGTGCCCCAGCTGGGACCTTTGGCCCTTGCTCGCACACTGCTCCGGTGACAGCCCGCTCTCCGGTTACCCCGCTCAGCCCCGCTCACCGCGCCGGCACGCGAGCCGAGGGGACACCAGGGCAGGCGCAGGGACGCTCAGTTCAGTCGCAGGATTTTTTCATTTGCTGTCTGGTTCATTTACTATTTTTCAAAATCTCCCCAAGCACCCAGACCTTTGGATGGGTGCTCCTTCAATATCGTTAGTACGCACACAGACAAACACGAAGCTTTTCCGAACAATTTGCCCACTCGTTTCACTGGAGCCATTCCGAGGATGAATTTGGCCCCAGAGTCTCCGCGATGTTTAAACAGGACGGTTTGTGCTGCACATGGCTGTGGGCTCGCCCAGGAAGAAGTAAAATAAGGAATGACACAAGAAACATTGAATAACACATCCTCGCTAGAGAAAAACCAGATTAACCCTGGAGCGCAGTCCTAAATGGGGCTGTGCCATGAGATGGATGAGTGCGGGGCCTGGATGGAGATGGACGAGGGCAGCTCTGATTTCCTTCTAGAGACAAACACCCCCGCACTCCCGAAAACTGCCTCCTCCGCTGGGACAATGCAATGCAGTTCTTCCAAACCCAGTCTATTGAGCCTCAATTAGAAACTCTTCAGCTTTGAAGGCAGGAACACCAGCAGCGTGTGTCGGGACTGAAACCCCACGAACACCCACGTACGGGGAAGCCAGGTAATAACGCACCCGTGAATTTTCTTGGAAGAATTATTTCCCGTGACGAGAGCTCTACCAGCAGCTCCCGCTGCCCTTCGCATTAATTGCATTACCTCATTTCTGCTGCTCGCTAAAGAACCTTGCAACATTTTGTCAGCTCATATTCTCTCTTTCAAGTCGGAATTAGCAATAGAAAACCAAAATAGTTTTATTAGTGGCCTGTGTCCTTTTAACAAACTCCAATAATAAAACATCATAAGTTTTGCATCTGCGGCTCAACGCAGCAGGACCTGGGGGGTGTGTTTGGCCACTCACAGACAGCATCTTCTGATGGGAGCTCAAGGGAGGGCAGGCAGCAGCCTAACAACACCGAAAAAGGAAAAGAAAAAAAAGCATCATTCAGGCAACAACCAGAACTTTATAGTTAAGAGTCAGTTGAGGGGTTTTTTTTGCATTTGTAAAGCAGAATTTCAGTTCTTTGATGTAGAAGAAAATGCACGCAGCACAGCTTCTCCAAATTTACAGCATTTGTTCTTTAAGTGCAGAAATATGCATCCCCTGAATAATAATGTTAGAACTGGTGCAAAACTGGTGCAGCAAGCTCGTCCTTGTCCTAAGCGACCTCACAGCACAGTAACGTTGGCTCTGAAATACTCTGTGCAATGCTAAAATTCAGTAAAATCTTAAACGTAGACTACACCAGGGAAAATACACTGAAGCAAAGTTCTGAGTGACTGCTGTGCCTCATCAACACGCTTACCCACATTACATCGGCTACTTCATACATCTCTGACGCTGTCACGTCAAATCACAAATCTCTTCTTTCCCACTGGCGGCCGGCAGGAACGGGCCGCGACAGCAGAGTACGGCAGCAGCTTTCATTTAAAAAATTTTGTGGCTCCTTGGTAGTTTGAGCACTGGGGACCTGGGGGCTCCCAGCAGCCTCGCCTCTTTGTTCGGTATCTTGGCGCTGCTGCAGAGCACGAAGGAAGCCTTGAAAACACAGAGAAAAGGGGGCTGGGGGCTTCAGCCCTGCGCACCTTTTCCCAGTCTGCTGTTCTTGGCAGCACCAGGCCTCGAAGCTATTGCTAGTAAAAATATATGAATGTCTGTCTTCTGCAGCGTGCTTCCTGGCTGGAATTTATCTCACCCAGCTTCGGATTTCTACAAAGTAAATACCTCCACACCTTCTTTTATGGAGGAAGTCCTAGAGTTGATTCACTTCATTGCAAGATACACATCTGAAGTGGAGGGTGAATCACGCCCTGGGACATTTTTTTCTCTCTCCTGCCTGCAAAGGGAGAGGGGCTGACTTCTCGAGTGGAGAGAGATGAGAGGAGACCCCCCCCTGCTGCTCGCGCTGCCCTGAAACCCCGGCAGCGTGCTCTGGGAAGGACGTGTGTATGGGAGTGCGTGAGTGTGCATGATTTTACACTTCATCAGACCACTAGAAATGCCACCTGACGGCCCTCAGCGTGGCTGTGATGTATTATTCATACATGCGGTTGTATACCATTCACTGAAGAGCTCCACGTTAAAAAAATATACACTGTAGATGAGGAAAATCATCAAAAAGACCCTTCCAAAAAAGATGTAGTAACTTAGAACTGACACACTTAGGAAATTGAGACTTCAAGTCACACTCAAAAATAAATTCAAATAACCAACTGTGAGATGAAGGTGTCTGCACCTGAGCTCCCGTACCCCAGGCAAAGCCAGAGCCAGCCCCGGCTCGCACAGCGCCTGCGTGATGCTTCAACAATTTGCTGCTACACCAGCCTTTGTGACCCTGGGGCTCGGGTACCCACGCACATGCTGCTCATTCTGGAGGGTGAGGCTTTTAAAACCCGTCTGCTCACCCTTGATAAGTTTAACTCCCCAAAACAGCGTCACACAATCCCAAGAACCTGCCCCAGTCCCCTTCTGCAGCCCCTCAGAGACCCCAACCAAGGAAAAAGCCAAAAAACCCAAAAGATAAAATCAATGCTTTGAATTCAGGGGGTCTGGAGAAGAAACGTGGAGAGGCAGCGCTGCCTGAAAACGTGTGTTAGAGCTCTCAAGCACATACAGCGGCCAAACAAAAGGGTACATCTCTGGGAGTGCTTTTCTGGAGCACTTGATGATTTATTTCTAGATGCAGAGAGACAGGACAGGCACACAGAGAACTTCAAGGTAGAAAAGGGCTGTTGTAAATCAGGTTGTCATCTTTTCTGTCTTCTCAAAAGAATCCCAGAGAGTTTACCCTCAACAGCGAGGCACCTTTCCCACTCTGTTTTCTCTCCCCATGGCTCTACAGCAGCAGTGATGCTTCTGCTTACCTCCACGGTGGGAGAACTGAAAGGACCTTCTGCTGGAGATCAGCCAGTGCTCTGCGCTGGGTATCAGCAGAAGACGGAGAAAATCTTTGAGCTTTAGGTGATGGCCGGATGTTTTTGCATCTGCCTTGTCACCTTTGACTGGCTTTGGCACGCGATGAGTTGTGCCCATTCCGGAGAGCGACCCAGCCGTGCCACGCTCCAAGCTGCTGCGCCTTCCAGATAGATGCCTGCACTTGGCCAGAGGCCACGCAGCACCCAAAGCATCCCTGGGTGCTCACGTCTGGGCACCCACACGTGCTCAGAAACCCCCCCAAGCTCTGGAGCTGGGCACTTTGCTCATGCCTAATCTGTGACTTGATCCAAAGGGAAGGGCTCCGCTCGAACAGCACCGAGGCACGGGCAGCCCCCAAATCCAGCAAGAAGCACAAGAGCTGCTCTGATAACAGGGACGAGAGCTGCTGTGTGACAACTGCTGATGGGTAGTCACCTGCCCAGAATAAGGTTTATGATGTCAGCTTGGACTAGAGGTTTGCCATTCCCCTTACACATCTGTTCCTGCTCCCCTCACCTCCCACCAGGACGGGTACGAGACTCCTTTTGGTGGGGACTGCCATGCAAGGTTGTGCAAGGACATGGCCATGACCATCTCGGCCACTTCTGTGGGCTACCTTAGGTTACACAACAACCACCTCGTCTACAAACCCACAGAGAACAGAGAGTCCACAGAAGGCAGCAGAACCAAGTAACACCCTGCCCAGTGACTCCCAGACCCATCCCAGGAGCCATCAGCCCATCCCAGGAGCCATCAACCCATCCCAGGAGCCTTCAGCCCATCCCAGGAGCCATCAGCCCATCCCGGGCCCATCCCCATGTGCCTAGAGGAGCACAGGGCACAATGGCAGGTGGAGACCCAAATTCCGGGCTCAGAGGAAGGGACACCCTGCCCAGCTTCTCCCAGGGCTGTCCCAGGAGAGCCACAGCCCCAGGGCACGGTTGTGAAACTCACTGAGATGAGTCAAGTGGAGCTCCTTTGGGAGCGAGGGGGTGTGGGACATGTAGGATGCAGGGGAAGGGCATCTGCGGATTGCACAAGACTTACAATAGGAACCACAGTTGGGGAAGGGAGGGATCAAGATGGTTTTGGGAGGAACACATGTGGTAAAACAGAGGGATAAGGAGATAAAAAGGGCCATCCCTGTGTAAGCAGTTCTGGTCAGCGTGCTTGTCCAGCCATGCCCTGGGCACGATGAGTGCAGTCTGGCCGATCTTCCATTAACCTCCATTTCTAACTCTTTTCCTGTGCGTACGGAGCCTGGGCGCAGCGGCTGGACCAGTTGGCAAGGAGGTGAAAGTCCTGGAAGCCAGCGGTGTGCGTGTATTTCTCTACAGGTGAGACCACAGGAAAAACTGGCTACCAGAGGGACTGGGGCGTCCTGGCCAGCGGCTGGAGGTGGGGGCATGGGGAGATGTTGGTGTGCGGGCGGGTCAGTACCACCAGCTGAGCCTGCAGTGCTGCACAGGACCGTGGTCAATGCAACACCTAAGCGCTGGGGTTTCTTTGGTACTGTTGCTTTCAGAATGGAAAATCTGGTTTGGTACCTCTGCGTCACCCATTGCAACCAAGAGCTCTGAGTGAGTGACATAAGGATCACTTCCTTGGACATCCATCCAGCAGATCCAAAACCACAACCTCCTCCAGACAGCTGGATTCTGCCCCCAGCTCAGCAGTGCTAAGCTTCCTTCTCTGACCCTGCTTAGATGCCTAAAAGACTGGCTTGGAAATTTTTCTTTTATATATATTATTCTACAGTTTCAGTTCAGCAGAAAAAGCTCCTAAAATTTTCCTTCAAGGGCTTAAATCTCAGTAATTACAGGCTACAGTCGCACAGTATATGCTGGCTGATAGAGCTCTCCTCACTGCCAGAAAAGCAGGTCAATTATACGCAATGAACCCACATCACCAGGAGAGAAAGCTGGTTTGAATTCTGGTCAATTAGTGCTAAAACCATCTTGGAAGGGAAAGGTAAATTGAGCTAATAGAGCTATGCAGCGAGAGCTACGTATCTGAGCACCGAGCACAGACAGCACCGGCTTCATCTCGGAGATGGCAGAAATTAATGATGTTTTGGCATAAAATCAACTTCAAACCTGCAGGGTGAACTTAGTGAGGTTCCCATTCTGTCTCTCCTCACTTCCAAATTCAGGTCTCGATTACACAAACCTGCCTCCTGGGGGAGGGTGCTGAAACACGTTATTAACTTTAAGGATGTTCTTACACACTTTCCCAGAGCGAGGCTCGCGACAAAGCGTAGAGCTGCAGCGCGTAAGGGCTGCTGGACTCCTGCCATTCCCATGACTGCCACAGGCAGGGAGGAAGAGGAGGAGGAGCAAGCCTGAAGCAGGCTTCCTCCAGTGCTCCTTGCAGAGGGCTGGCTCTCAGACAGCCCAGAGACCTGGGACCAGCCGCTTGAGTCAGGGGGCTCGTGCGAATCCTCCACCACCAACCCCCATTTGAGTGTGGATTACTGGAAGTAACATAAGCTTCAATAAAAAAGTTAAAAAGAGATGATTAGCTTGAAAACTTTCTTGTCATCAGCTGGTAAATCTTCACATCACCTCCCGGAGGCCACGGCAGAGGAAAGGGAGAGCCCGGCGTGTCCCAGGGCTCTGTTCCCACCACTGCTCATGAAGGTGAACGGCCCTTTCGGGGTTTATCATCCAAGGTGCAGCAACCAGCGGGATGCAGCAGCACAGCCAAGCCCAGAGGGATGCCAGAGAGGGGACACTCACCAGGCAGCTCCCAGAACACAGAGGGAAAGCAGCAGATGGAAAGCCACAGCAACCAGCGGGATGCAGCAGCACAGCCGAGCCCAGAGGGATGCCAGAGAGGGGACATTCACCAGGCAGCTCCCAGAACATGGAGGGAAAGCAGCAGATGGAAAGCCGAGACTTTACTGCCCCAGATCACCTCCTGCAAGCCGGGAAGGGGCTGTAGCGCCAGCGCTCCTCATGCCCTGTCTCGTGTCACAGCAAGAGCACGAGAAGCAGACACACGGAGGCTCTCAAGAGGCTTTGCACCAGTGGCAGGGTCACTGGACTGTTCTTTTTAATCCCTGACTTGCCCCTGTGTGCCCAGGTATACGGCGAACACCCTCCATGGGCACAGGAACACAGCATGGTGGAGGTGGGAAGGGGCTTCTGGCCATCCTCTGGTCCACCTCCCCGCTCAAGCAGGGCCACCTAGAGCAGGCTGCCCAGGACTGTTATGTGACACTGAAGTGCCCCAGGGCTGCCCCGCACCAGAGCCTGCTGGTAGTGGGCAAGTCTGAGCATCACAAAGCACCCGGCATGGACACGGAGAAGCTGGTCCTGGGCATCCATCTCTGCGCTGTGATACCCATCGCACCGTGTCCACCATGCGCGTGCCTCATGGACCTTCATCCTTCTGGTGCCGGAGCCAGGAGAGGCTGACGTGGGCCAGACCAAGGAAAGCTTGAGATCAGGGGCAAGAAGCACTTGTTGGGTCCACCATGTCCCAAGGCCGTCCCACAACCCAACGCTGCCCTAGAGAAGGTGTTGCTGTGGCTCTGGGTCCCGCAGGCAGAGCTGTGGCCAGGCTCTACCCACGGCATCACCACGTCCTGCCTCTGCCTCCCCTCCAAACAAAGCTCCTCTGCTGACACAGCGCAGGATGGGACCCCGCCAGGCACAACCTCATCACACATGAAACATTAATGCCACCAGATCATGAATGAGCATGAGAGAAACCATCGCCCCACCCCTGGAGGGGTTCAAGGCCAGGCTGGATGAGGCTTTGGGCAACCTGGGCTGGTGGGAGGTGTCCCTGCCCATGGCAGGGGGTGGCACTGGATGGGCTTTAAGGTCCCTTCCAGCCCAAACCATCCTGGGAGTCTATGAAACCATCAGCAGGCTGCTGCACATCACCTCACAGATGTACAGCGGCATAAAGCTGATTAAGAAAGCAAGGAATCAAGGAGCAAAGCTCTGCATGGACACAAAGTGCAGACACAGGACACCACTTGGTTAGACAAGTTTCACCCCATTTTCCTTCCCCGTGGATTTTCCTTGGGTTGACCCCAGCACAAAGGGGGGGGCTGGGAAAGCCCAGGGATGCTCCGAGGTTGCTGGCAGCCAGTTTCCTTGCCCTGCTCACTCCTCCAGCTTTTCTTAAAAAGCTCAAAAGCAAAACAACTGCAGCTCAGACACGCAGCGACCCACCGAGCCCCACGTTGGGCTGTTTACAGGCACCACTGCAGAAACATCTCACCTCGCTGGAAGACTGAACACCTTTTTTTTTTTTTTCGCCCTGCTAAATGGTACAGTGACCTGAAATGGCACGAGCGCTCCAAAGTGCCTCGGCTGACCCGTCGCTTATCTGAGCAGCTCCCTAATCTCCCGGCCGGAGCTGCCGGACCTGCCCGTGGACCTCGCGGCTCTGCAGACATCTCCCCTGGTCACAGGTGCCGGCGCTTCAAAGGCAGGTGTGTATGGGAACAGAATAGCCAGCATAAAGGGAAAAAAAAAAGCTTCCTTGCTAGGGAGGCAGCGTCTGACCTGCACATGTAAGCCTATTTCTCAAGCAGCCTTGCTTTTTTACACCTCTCCCAGAACGGATCTACGCCTAGTTTTATTAATAATAGACGTCTGTCTCTTTTTGAAATGTTATTAAAATCCACTCAAAGATTTTCCTTGGCAATGAATTCCAGGGTTTAATTATGCACTGCGTTAACAGGCTTAGTGTTTTTAAATGTAATATTTAATCCCGTCAGAGGCCACGTGCTCTTGCATTTCCAGAGCAGGTTAAATAACAGGACTAACGTATCCTGTGTGCCTTTGTTCACTGTATCGATCAGATTTCTGTGCATTGGACACATGGCCACCGAGATGTGTCTTCAAAGTGAGTCACCCTTTCTAAATGTTGCACTGATTTATAGAAATCCATCCCATCAGTCTCGATTAATGCCAACAAAACCGAAAACGTCTGTTGTCCCACACTCATCTCAGTAACGCTCCCCGCACGGTTTGGGGAAAAAATGAGTTCCCGCGCTGCCGCTCTTCAAACGGATCCCTCACGCTGGCTGTCGTGCTGCCACGACCAGCGGACGACGGACTGTTATTGCTTCCAGACCGCTGGGGGACAAACCACGCTGTCGTACCAGGACTGCCCGTGTCTAATCGCTTTCAGACAAGTTTTCCCCGTGGTGTGAGCTGGGTTCATACGCATGCAGTTGGTTTTACCCCGGCATGCTGTAAGACCCACGTTTTCTCATCTCCTTCCCCATCAACAGGATCCAACACGGATGAACACCAAACACGTGCACAGATTGCAGATTCTCTCTTCTAAACGTGACTTTACCTGCACATACCCAGGTCCATCCCAGCCTCCTGTTTTTAACATTCACACTCTAGAGACTGTATTTTTTTTTTCTGTACCCAGAACAAATTAAAAAAATGAACCTTCCCACCTCGCTGCTGGAAGATGCTATTTACTCACCTACTTAATTTTGCTAATTATAATAATAATAAGAGAGAAAATAAGAAAACAGCCAAGCAAAAAATAAGGGCATTTTTGTTTGTCTCTATCAAACTGGGCTGGTAAACATCCCTCTTAAAACTCAGGTATCTTTTTGAGTTTAAAAGTTATTTCATCTTCCAGGATTAAAAGCAGAACTATGGTCACGTGGGATTAAAGCAAACCCGAAACATTAAAAAACAAGAACTATGGTCACGTGGGATTAAAGCAAAACATTAAAAAAACGCTAACTACCTCCTTGTCTGGGAGAAGACTTTTTTTTTTTGCTTATATAAACAACATAAGAACTGAGACTAAGGAAATAATATTATAATGGCTCCTATGGCTACAGAATAGAGCGTGAGTCTGAAATATAACTCGAGATGACAACACACGCTCGAGATAATTCTAGAGCGTGAGTCTGAAATATAACTCGAGACGACAACACACACTCGAGATAATTTTTGTTAAAAGTGAAAGGCTCCAACAGCCCAGCGCTCCCACGTTGTGAACACTAACAGCAGCATATCGTCTTCCACTTTAGGGCTTTCCCTGCGTAATACCCCCGTTAGCGTAACGCACACGCTTGGTGCGTCAGACAGCGGGAAATCCATCAGCCGTGCACTTACCAGCAGCGCTGTTCCCCTTGGCTGAAGATGACCCATTACCCACCGACAATTTTAAAAGCTGTGCTGCTTCGTTCCTTCAAGACTCAACTATTGAAATGCATTAAAAGCGTGTGTGTGCCCATCTTGGGCATCCATGAGGCCAAACTGTCCCCGTCCCCCGTCAATCCTCTCTGACAGCCCACGTTAGCGATGTCTGTACGTAAGGACACCTTTTCCTCTCGACCTGATGTATTTTCAGTTATTGCATTTCTAAAATTTTCAAAGCATAATGGAGCCCTTGAGGGAGCACAAATTGTTCTGGTATAAAATCCATGTACAGAGAATTGTCTTGTTAAAATGCACATGGAAACATTTTGCAGAACATCTTTGAAAAAAATCCAAGAGAGAAACAATATATCACCAAACACAATCTCCCCAGGAGCACGCTACGGCTAAAGCGCCGTTGCCCGGCTGTTGGCATTTTTTAAAATACATGCGAGTGTATTTAAATGATTATGGATGAAAGACAATAAAATATGAAAAATGACATTTGAAAAAGAAGCTTGCCTTTCTCTGTCGGGACTGTTTGTGGCTTCTTTGAGTAGGACCGCTTTTGTTCCCTTTGGATGTATACCTTATGGAGCGTAACACCGCTTCCCCAGGAAATAAACGTTTCAACCCCAATCTTCTAATTCCCTTTCATTTGAAAAGTGGAACATAGAAATAGCCCACTGTCAGCTGAGTAAAAACTGAAGGACTTTTAGATTAATGAGATAGGGCAAAAGTTTCGCCCCAGAGTCACACCCAAACATACAGCTAAACCTGGGGGCTTGCTCTCTTTCGTGATGAATCTTCGCAGGAGAACAGAGACGATCTTTGCTGGATTCGACCGGGAGGCGCTCCCCTGGCTGGGGGCCAAAAATCCTGGGATTGAGAATGCTAACGTATATTTTTGGGATTACTCGGTTTAACTGCTTAGACAAGTTGGCAGCACAGTATCGTTGGTTTAGTGCTGTAGCCAGGATCTGGCCAAAGACAAGAAGACCCTTTTCATACCGAAATGCTGGAATTTGGGATCTCGGAGACGCCCAACATGAACTCCAGCAGGACACGCAGAAAGGTCTCACGCACAATCTGATCAATGTTGAAGAACATAATCCTTTGGAATCTTTCTGCATTAATACTCGTTTGAATTTGAAAACTCCTGGGACAGCTCTGTGCACCAGCTTCCCAAGGAACTCAATGCAGCACAGAGGAACATTTTAAAAATAGGTCCCTGGTTACCACAGCAAAGTACCCAAACACACACGGAAATATTTTAGTGCAAACAGAACCTGGGTTTCACTTTTTTCTACCCCATCTCCCAAGACCATAACCTGCCACGGTATGTTACAGGTACAGATAATTAAAATTCAATCTCTTTTCTCTGCGCTGAGCTCCATCCATCTCTTACACCCACTTGGGACCGCATTTGCTCACAGCTGCCTGGTGTTTCAGTTCAGTCAAACAGGGCTTTTCGTAACTCTGAATGAAAAAACCATCAACAACTTTCTAATTTTGGATCCGTGAATAAACCTTGGAGCCCGGGCACTCTCCAGGAGACCGACACAACAGACATTTAACAGCTGCACTCTGCTTTTCACAGACCTCCTCAGCCCTAGGAACATGGTAAGCCTTGCAAATACCAAATAAGCATCTAGATTCCCTGGTGAAAAATGCCTTCCTTATTATCAGAGCGAGATTAGTAGCCAGTGAGAATTTCTGAGGGGTGGCTGAAGAATGATGTGTGGCTGGACCAGGCTTTCAGCTCATGAATATTGGCAAGAGAACTTCAGTATCCTTGCTTGCTGTTCAGCCGCAGCTCAAAAACAAATGGCACACACATTGTGTAATGATTTCTGCTTCCCAGAGATCTGAGAATCCCAGAATGGTTTGAGTGGGAAGGGACCTTAAAGCCCATCCAGTGCCACCCCCTGCCATGGGCAGGGACACCTCCCACTAGCCCAGGTTGCCCAAAGCCTCATCCAGCCTGGCCTTGAACCCCTCCAGGGATGGGGCATCCAACCTGCTCTTAAAAATGTCTGTTCTGGTCAAAATTGTGTAGGAAGGTGCATGGGAGGACTTAACCAGGATTAAGCTCAAAATAACACTCCAAAGGTTACACAATTAACCTCCAGGAACACTTACAACAAAATTTTCAATGCTGACTTAGCCTTCGCACAGAATTAACGGCAGCCCAGTACAAACACAGCCTCATCCCGGTAAGAAATCATCCACAGGTTTTAATGTGCCACCTGCACACAGGGCAGAGCTACAAGGCCCTAAATATAAACAGACAGCCCCTTCCTGGCTGTTAAACGAACACTGCCTCGGCTTGTTCTCCAAGCAAGCCCAAATTATAGCTGCTCGGAGATCAGAAACATTTCAGGGAGGGACACTTTCTGCCCCCCACTCTCCCCTGCCCCTTTTTACAGCGTTTGCAGCTGTGTGAATAAGGCAGTCATTGTACCCAACCCCACAGATACCCACCTTGGAGGGAGAGCTAAAATTAGAGTGATGTATATTCCTGACACTGGCAGAAGGAAAGACGGCTCGTGTGGGATGCTGGAGACTCGGCAGGAAAGCAGCATCCCTGCGATGGCCGGGTCCGTGCTGCAGCTCTTGTTGGAGAGCCGAAGGGTTTGTGTCCACCCCACATACACACCTTACCTGCCCAAAAAACTCTGTTATTCCTGGAAAGTCCAGCGGTGTAAAGCTGTGCCAGCACACACACGCCTGAGCAGGCAGCTGCTGGGAGCAGAGCGAGCACCAAAACACAACCATGTGAGCAATGATTATCTGGAATTTCCATTCCAGAAGACCCCAAATAATTTTAAAAGCAGTAAATACGGAGCTGGCATCCCTTCTTATGACATAATAGGCGGGTCTGGACGAAGCACAACATGTTTATCAGCACAGAATCAGGGGAAAAGCAGAAGAAACCTCCTCTTCACCCCAAACGACACCAGGGAGCACATGGCCAGAGGCGCCCAGCTCGTGACCCGCCGCAGGAGAGAGGGACGGGGCGGGCACCCTGCACGGAAAAATCCAGAGCAACCAGGGAAGACAAGCAGAGCCTCCCCGACTGCCCAGCCTGGAGGGAATCCAGGTGTGTGTGAGTGTACGTACACACACATATCTATATGTACACACGTACAGATCCATACATAACCTGAGCCTGCCCTTGGTCCCCTGCCAGCGAGGGGCACGCCAGCCGCAGCGCTGGCAGGCAGCACGTGCGGCACATTCCCCTCCTTTCCCTTCCCAACCTTTGCTTACATTTCATCTAGCCGACTCTGATTCCTAGCTTTAATAACATTTCATCCCAGCATGTCCTGAATTAATTAATTAGCTCTCGTTCCAAGCCACCGCGCCAATTTCTGCAATTCCGCCGTTACTCACAGAGGAGTCGCAGCCCGGCTGCGTCCGTCCCCGAGCAGGAGCAGCCCCAGAGCGACCAGGGCTTCGGGAGCCACGGCACTGCGCAGCAAAGGGCTTGGTTTCAAAGCACTTGGAGTTTTTTCTCCTCCATTATTTCCCCACTAGAAAAAAACTCCTGCAGGTACGAAATCATGAAGTCAGCTCCACTTTGCTCACAGCCCTCAGCAAGAGCAGGAGTCCCGCATCTGCAAATTCAGTCTTTAGTCATCAAAACTGGTGAGTTGGGGCTAATGGGCTACTTGGCATCATCCGTGTGCTCCAACCACGGCTCTTTTGCCCCCTCCCTATGCTTCTGAGCTTGCTTCCCTCTTCAAATCATCCTCAGGAAAGGATTTTTTTTATTCCCTGATACAAAGAAACCACAAAACTATTTTTTTCACCAGGAACAACTCAGGAGCAATGGGGATATTGTCACAGGACAACAGCATTGTCACCCGCATCGATCTTCCCTGATAGAGAATTTCCAGCGAACACGACATCCCACCCAACGCTCCATAGAGCATCCTCAAAGCGCCGCAGCTCCGCAGTCCTCCCAACGTCTGCTCATCCTCCTCCCTGCCGCAGCTACGGGCAGAGCAATCGCAGGTGCTCGGCGGCCACAGCGACGAGCGCAGCACAAACGAACAGCCACAGGCCACAGACGGGAGGTATTTCCCCCTGCATCCTTGTCTGTTTGCACCATTTCCACGCAGTGGAATGAATTCTGATCTCAGAAGAGCCTCACCAGTTTTGTCTGCTGCCAGCGCGCCGGGCAGGGACCCTGACGAAGCGTGGTTGTTTACAAACACGTTAAAACGTATTTCAAACCCATTGTTTCTGGCTCCAGCTGCCCAAGTAGTTTTTACTCAGCTCCTGGAATGGTACCAAAAAGAAAAATGACAGATTGCCAAAAAGGACGGAGACGGAGGGGAGGATGGAGGGAGGGAGGGATGCGAAGCGGCCAGACAGCACAGCAGATGAATATATTATCCCGCTGCCTCTGGGAACGGAGGTCAGAAGCTGGACCAGGCTGAAGAAACACATTGCAAGAAACACTTGTGAAATTAAAGGTCAGTGAGATAATGAGCTATAACTGCAGCCGAGCAAGAAGGGTTTGCTGATGGAGCCGGCTCTGAGCTTTCACCGGAGTGTGGCTACCTGCTGCTCCCAGGGTGCAAAATCTGTCCCCTCCAATTATCGCTGGCCGATGAGACAAAAGGCCCGGCGATGTCGCAGTGGGGCAGCGGTGGCTGCGTCCTGGGAAGCCGTGCTCTTCCCTCG
>NW_010105585.1:0-4704 GCF_000699245.1 Pterocles gutturalis | reverse complement strand
TCTTTCGCTTGTGCAGGGAACGCTGCTGTGCTGCCCACCCTACACAACCACACCTCAACTCAGAAAATAACCCACAGCAGACAAACCCATTTTTCACTCAAGGACTGTGTTCATCCGTCTCGTTTCAGCCAAGTGACCCCCAGTCCTTTAAAATCCACCCAACACGGGCGCCAGACCCTGGGCTGAGCCTCTACAACACGCTGGTGGCCAGCACCCACGCCCAGCAGCGCAGCACCTTCTGGAGGGTTCTCCAGGAGCTCCACGAACAGTATTTTATTATAACAAACTTCCCCAAAGCTGGGCAAGCAGCATCCCTAAGGAAGGTAAAATTTCATCCGCAAATGAAGCCACTTTGTGAAGGTCGCAAAGACACAGCTGCAAGGGACAGGAGCGCAGGCGAGGGAGGATGGGTTTGGGTAGCATGATGCTCAGCGACGCGGGGAGAGACCCAACAGAAGCTTCTGTTTCTTAATATTTTATACCAGGCAGCTGCTGGACAAAGAGCCAGAAAGAAAATCACAGCAGGAGGCGAGATGACCTCCACCCTAGCACTGCAATCACATCTATCGGGTTCAGAACATCACAGCAAGCACCTGTATGGGAGCACAGGCTGCTCTGGCCGGGCAGCTGCAGACAAAACCAGCAGCACGGTGTACACAGAAATAAAATAAAAAAACAAGACTGGCAGCCTGGATCAGTCCTTGCTCCTCAAAACATCTTTTTAAACACTCAGTGACTGCACGTCTGCTCTAGGAGTCGCAAACCTCTGCAACCGCATCACCTCCAGGGGCATAAAACCTGCGGCACTCCCGGCAGAGAGCAAACCTCCCACCATGACGTCAGGCAGCACGGGCAGGGGTTCGAGCCCCGAAGCACTGCGGCCATGGGCTCCGGGGTCCCCCCCACTCCCCAGGCACCGAAGCGACGGCCGAGCCTCTTACCTGTGGACAAGCCGCTACAGGTTCATCTCTCTGACACTTCGAGGAGACTCAGGTGTTCATGCAGTGACCTGGGAAAGGGAGCCTGGGGTAGAAAACACGAGAGCTTTATGTAGTGAGGCAGTTTTAAAGGGATGCCATTTATACCACAGACACAGTCACATCCTCTCAAACCGTGGCAGCAACTCAGATATTTTTCTACTTGCTCCCACTGAGACATTGGGGCTTTTCCTCACTCCCCCTTTACTCCTTATCTGCAGCCCCTTCTGTCACTGCTTTGGCTTATCCTTTTCAGCATTTTTTTCTATCCCGTCCTCTTCTCACATGGGACCTGGCCACGAAAGCGAATAATTTTTGAAGAACATCATTGCAAAGATTTTTCTTTATATGTGAAATGATTAATTTCCTGATGTACAAAGACAAGGCACAGGAGACTAGCTGGTGATAGGCTTTCCAGTTCTCCTAAACCCAGACCCTGAATACAAACTGGACCCTGGTCGGACTCCTTCAGAGCTGGAAAACAGACATGAGCATCACCCCGGGCTGCCTGCACGGCCAGCCTGCAGCAGGGTGAGCTGCTCTGAGCACAGTCGGTGACTGATCGTTCACCTCCAGCCTCAGGATTGGCGAGGGCCAGCCTGCAGCAGGGTGAGCTGCTCTGGGCACAGTCGGTGACTGATCGTTCACTTCCAGCCTCAGGATTGGTGAAGCTAAGCCTTACCAGAAAAATAAAAATCACAGTGGGTTATGGGAAGGTACCCAGGAAAAAAAAAAAAGGTCCCCATGGTGGTGTGGAGCATCCTCAGCTGCGGACCCTCAGGGCAGCTGGGCACCCGAGTGCGTGCGAGAGGAGCAACGCAGCCTGCAAAACAGCAGCGTGCAGGGAGAAAACAACCAGCTTTGCCCTTGTGTGACTCATTTCAGCTGGAGATTTCTGGGCACTTCCTAATCAACCATCAATTCTCACCATCTCAGAGAAGCAAGAGCGATCAGCCCCATTTCACTGCGTGGAAACTGAGGCAGGGAGGGCTGCACCGACGTCAGTGCAGAGCCCACGGGGCTGCCCTCAGCACCACGCTTCTTCCAGGTCCTTCAGAGACACACAGCCATCGTCACTCTCACGGTCTCTTCAAATTCATTTTTCTCATTACGCAGGAGGAAATAACTCCAGACAGGTCAGACTCCGAGGATTTAATGGAACTAACACTGTTAGGCCATCCAGCAATTCCTCATCACATCTTCCCCACCATGCCTTCTGCTGCCAGCAATTAGATTAGATCATTTTAAAGCTGTATCCTTACTAGTGGCTTCTCCTGCAAGCATGCTGGCACATACATGCAGATGCAGAGTGAGCACACAGTTACAGAAAACTCCGTACAGGGTTATTGCAAAAGCACACGGACACAAAGAAATGCAATAGTGGGACAGGGCTGAATATGAACCCTGAGAATACTTTGTGAACCAAAAGCTAAAGGCCCTGATGAAGATAAAGCACCCTACTCAATAATGCCAGACAAAGAAAAAAAAATCTATGTGTTAATCTTGGCAATTGTCTTACAAGAAAATGTTGTTTTAATTCAACAAGGGTGAAAGACCAAACCAGTGCTGCAAAATCAGCTTAACAACCCACAGAGGCTGGGAGTAGATGCTGGTCTTAGCATCAGAACACAGCACCGTGGACATGGCTCGATGTGCGATGAACAAACATCCCATTTTCTGCTGAACTCTGTTAGGGGACTGTGTTGTCCCCTTCTCAAACATGACTTCACCCAAGGTTTTGCAGAGATCTGTAGTCCCAGCTCAGATTTCCATCGTGTTCTGCACCTGCCCCACGCTGCTCCCGGAGAGCCAGCAGCGTTCACAAACCACCAGAAATGCTCATTGCTCTCCCGTCTGACACACAGAAAACTCCAGGCCAGCAAGCGCAGAGATGGCCCATGGGCACTCAGAGATATCACAGAGCCCCGCAGACCTGCCAGCGGCCAGACGGGAAACAAGGAGACACCCATGCCTGTGTCCCTGCTTCGGCCGGGCACTGCTGCCACGAGGGCACGCAAGCAACGTGCCAGGCTCTGGCTGGTCCAGAAAGTTCCCACCCTGTATTATTTCTACACAGTCCTCAGCCTGTGTTCCTGCTGTTTTCTTTCCTTTTTTCCCTTTTCTTTCCTCCAAGTAGCAGCACCCAGCAAGGACAACAGTGGGTGACCCCAATCCCAGGATGGTTTGGGTGGGAAGGGACCTTAAAGCCCATCCAGTGCCACCCCCTGCCATGGGCAGGGACACCTCCCACTAGCCCAGGTTGCCCAAAGCCTCATCCAGCCTGGCCTTGAACCCCTCCAGGGATGGGGCACCCACAGCTTCTCTGGGCAACCTGGGCCACTGCCTCACCCCCTGCACAGGAAAACATTTCTTCCTCAGATCTTGGCAGTCTTGGCACGTCCTCCCTCCCCAGATGAGGCAAAGAAACAAGCCACCATCACCACCATCACCTCCCGTCCCCCAGTGGACTGGTCCAGCTCCGTGACACCGTGCTGCACCACGTGCTCTTGGTGTGACAGCTCTGCAGCGGAGGGGACGACCCTGCCTCTCCTCCCGAAGGCCAGCTGCGATCAGGGGTTGCACACACCGCAGCTGGGGCGATGCTTCACTGCGCTTTGCTGCTTCCTCCTCCCTGTCACTCCTCTGCCTCGGGTGCACCTCTCCCCGCTCACCCAGCAGGGACATCCCTCCCCCCAGTCCCGGCTCTGCTGGCCCCAGTCCCAGCGCACACGCTGTCTGCGCTGCCGTGGGCCGTGGCTCAGCACAACGCGGTCCCCAGCCCCAGCTGAGGTCCCTGGTCCCCCCGCTCCATCCTTCTGGTGACCGACACATTGAAGTATGTGTCCGCGAGGACACGTGCGGGCTCCTGCAGGCTCTGCTCGGGGAACACGTGGAAAATCTGGCTCCAGTACAGTGTTGCTCTATTTTACCTTCTTTACTGCTTGAAAAACATTTGGCCGTTGCCGGAGAGAGCCAGGCTAGACGCATACATTACAGCACGCTCCAGAAATAGCACACACTGGCTTGCACAATTTTGCAGCTAAAAAGCCTCCTTTGAGCTCAGCAGAGCCTGTCCCTGTCCGTGGAGCAGCCCTGGAGAAGGCAGAGCGCGGCTCCGGAGCCGGCGGCTCGGGATGAATCCCGGCAGGAAGGTTTCACGGCTTTGGGCGCAGGTGAACAAGGCGTGAGCGGGTTCCATTTCCTCTCCCGCGCTGCCAGCTCCTGTCTATCTTATGCAAAGTGTTTAATGAGCTAATTGGGACGTTGGAGAGGTTGTACCCCACAGCTGAGTCTAGCCTTGGCCTGGCAAACGGAGCCGTCGGCGAGGACAGGCCTCCGGCGAGCGCGGCCGAGCCAGAACGTCACAGCGCCGGCCGTGGGGGGAGCTCAGGCTGCGGAACCAGCACAGCGCAGGGCTCTCTCTGGGAGCCGCCACTTCAGGCGAAATGCAATGGTTCATGGTGATACGGGCCAGCCCCGACCCACAAACAGGTGCAATTTGTTCTTGGAGGTGGACTCAGGTTGGTGGTCTCTGGATGAAAAGCTCTTTATTTTCTCAGGTAGGTTCTGAGGTCTCCAGCCAGCCAGGAGAGGTAAGTTCACGTGCTGAAAAATCAAACTGATCTCTGGAATGGTGCATGTTTCCATCAAATTCCGACCTTTTTGGGACCCCACCTCTGAATACAGGCAAAGCATCCCCAGCACCAGTCAGAAGGATCCAGCACCA
>NW_010105584.1:25294-35498 GCF_000699245.1 Pterocles gutturalis | reverse complement strand
GGGAAGGTCTTGGGGTAGCGATTCAGAGCCAGAAGAGAATCGAAACCGAGAGCGCCGCAGAACAAAAAGGGGACGATGAACTTCCTGGGGTCTTCAGCTATATACTGGGCATGACGTGTATGTTGTGGAATAGATTATTGGTCACTCTGGTTCTCAGTCTAGTAACCGAAGAACAAATCTTGGGCTAGTAGCTGGGGCTGTGCCCTCCCAGCCCCCCCACCCTGTCTGTGAAGAGCAAGAGGCTGAAGGACCTTGAAATATCCTAGCAATAATTATAAAAAAAGCCTTTCTTATCAACTTTTCTGAGCACAAATCCAAAACACAGCCTCTTGCTAGCTATTATGAGGAAAGTTAACTCTGTCTCTGCTTAACCCAGGACAAGCACAGACTTTGAAGAGCAGGAATTCAACAAGCTTTAATTATATGAATTTTGTTTGCGTGATTTGCTGAAGGAATGAGAAGTTTTCTGGACAGAGTTTTAAATGCATATTAATTAGAAAGTCTTTTAATATTTAGCCTAAAACTATATTCCCAGTATTTGTCTGATATTCTAGGTTTGGTAGGTATGTTAGATTTCCTATTACCTATTTTTAATGAGGAAATACATATCCTTTTTCAACATAAGAGAAGATTAGAATTTTCAGTCAAGTTACACTCAGTTTCATAGTACGGTGTGATATTTGTGTTCTCTGTGCAATGAAGATGAGAATTCACTTGCAATTCTGTCATCACCATTGTTTAGTCTCTGTCACATAGTACATGAGATACATCAACATTTTAGTGAGAATAAATGCTACAGTGCTCTCCCACTTGCTTTTTCATATAGTATTCTGAAATGCTGTATCTTAAAGCTTGCTTGCAATGGAGGCTTCCTCAGTTTGAAACTCTTTCTCCATTTATGATTGGCTGATCACTTCATTCCTTAATGTACCACAAGAGTGTGTCATAGTACAGTAAATGATCTGTATTACTGAATATCTATTACAGATTTGATGAAAGATGAGAGAAGACTCTAAGAAATAGAAACTTAGGAAGTAACATCTTTTCTATTTCTGTAATAATGCTGAAGAAACATGCCTCTCTAACTGGAAGATACGTAGGCATAGTTTCAACTTGATGACTTTTTTGCACTTTTTTTGGGAAAAATGAAGTCAGTTATTTCCTACAAGTTTGTATTTATGGTGAAATTAGCAAGAGGCATTTTGTAACCAGGAATCTCATTTCCTCATTGACTCCTGTTACGTCAGTTGTTTATATTTGTCTTTCATATTAGGGAAAGCTTTTAACAGATTTTTTGTTTTAAAGAAAATAATAGCGTTTTGTTAGCTATTTATGTAGAACAGCACACTGAATACTAAATCTTTGAGTATATGTAAATATTTGTAACTACTTAGGCTATGAATTAATGGAAAAGGTTCTTTTGTGGGTTAGAAATCATGTACTTAAATTACTAAATTTACTTTTTTTTAATGGTAGTGTTTAAAAGCTTTTAATGTGCAAATTGTGAAATACTGTTCTAAGATCAGAACACCAATGTGTTCTTGAAAAATTGTGCTGATAATTCTGACACAGTCTTCAGTTGTACTCTCCAGTTACTGAGTAAGAAGTTAGGGTGATTTACACACGTTTAGTGTGCATCCTGTTTATTAGCTTACAGAAAATGGATTTTTTTTTGTCTTTTTTAAAAAAAATATGTTTGTATATTAACTAAACGAATGGGCTTTATTTCAGATTAGGATTTTAGGATTTATTTCAAATTTCATTTTATTTTACTGAATATCTCATGCCCGGGAGTACAAATAAATAGCATGTACCTTTTTTGTGGGTTTATGGTGCTCTAACTGTTTTGAATAATTTATTTTTATTTTAAATTTAGTAATTTATTTTCATTTTAAATTTATTTTGTTAAATTTATTTGTTATTTTGAGAAACTGTAGTTAGATAGTGTTTAATTAAGGTATTCAATTTACTTTCAGTTTGCCCAGAAAACTTGTTCTTGGCTGGCAGCTGTTGCTTATACCTGTGATGTTATGAACAATAATGAAAAATATGCTCTAAAATGTGGGGAAACTGATGCAGAGGGAAAGTATAAATGCATGGAAAGAAATGAAGTTTCTTGTAAATATTTTTACCATGTGGTTTTGTGCTTCTGAATATAGCAAGTGAAGATAAATAGTAGTTAGATCCCATGAAGATAACATTTAATTTAGATTATCAAGTATTTTAACGTAAATTTCTGGAAGGAGACACAAGGAAGCAAGGACTATTTTCCACAAAAATCAGTCTGTGGATGTATGAGATGCCAGGGAAAGCTTCCTTTGAGAATGAATATTTTTGTTTCAATATCTTTGTTCTGGTACTACAGTATGTCAGACTGATAGACTGTATCAGTTTATCGGTTATCAAGCAAGTTTTACTGCTTTTAGTATATAACTGATTTTTCACACTGATTTCATTGGAGAAAAACAATCTAAGCTGCTTGTGTCTTTCAAAAAGTTGTGAAGGTGGACTACTGTCAGGAGTGGCACTGAGAACACTATATTTTACTTTTCCCTACTTACTACTTTTTTTTTTTTTTTTTTTTTAATCCAGAAAGAAGAGACATTGTCATTTTCTGTAATTAACCATGTCAACCTAAAACACACTCTCTGTGTTATGTTCGGGTATGCATTGATAAATCTATTTTCAGTCAGTCAGGGGAGTTCTAATGGCTTGTTTCCCTTATAGATTGCTATTGAAAAGTGTTGTTTTCTGATATTCAATAAGTCTTTAGCAATAAGAAGCTATAGCTCTTATTTACTGAGCATTGTACATGAGAGTCCCTGTATCCCAAGGAAAAGAAAACAATCTGATACCTGAATAAGCTGATGTCTAGAGGTATGCCATGCAGTTTCCTCATACTGTAGAGACCTTCATGAGTATATTATGAATACAGAAATTTTACCTGTTATAGTTTGTAGTTTAATAATTGTCTGATAAATGAACTTGTGGCTACAGTTACTAGATGGTAGCTGCTTTCTTTTTTGCTTTGTTAGTTTTCTTCTCTTTCTAGACTTTCTTCAAGAGAAGCAGGACTTTAGTAGACGTTCTGTAAGGTCATAAAATTAAATAAATGGTTATGGACTCATTTTGTATGTTTTTTCAGTACTTTTAATTAGTTTTTTTCCTCTATTAGACCTGTCCAAAATCAATAGTTAAAATGGGCTCTCTTCTCAGTAGCTTTGAATAATTGGCTTATTACAGGGTATATTAAAGCATATAATCTAAATGAAAGTATGCTCCATTTACCTTTACTTGCAGTCTTGTTATGGCTTGAAACAATGGGAGTTCAGTGTTTAATGTGATGAGCACACAGATTCTTAACAGTATAACTCACATGCTTAGACAGTATACCCTTTAATAGTGCAATCTTTTTCTGGACACATGATGCACTGAAACTTCTAAAACCTCATTAAGTATTCCTAATATCCTATTTCACCCACTGTTAATGGACTAGGCAACCTTTAAACGTGTCTAAAGTGATCTTACAATTTGATGTAAAATGTAGTGGATTAAGTAGAAACTTCCTAAACTAGAGTATGTTGGTAAATCCAGTTGTTTCTGGCTTGAGTATATGAGATCAGTCAGATGCCTTGGCCTATAGAAGGCTCATAGCAATACCTACCTGTTCTGATCTGTTTAGCACCCCAGCCCCCCAATGAAAACAAAACAAACTAAACACTACCACCCCCTCCCCCAACAAAACAACCTGCCTTCCCTTGCCCTCTGGAATATTTCATATCTTTCACTAGTTAATTTTCTAACATTATTTCAAGACGTACTTTGGAAGTAAATTGAAATTATCAGACATTGTAACAAAAATTGTGACAGAGGTCCTTAAGATTAATTTCTGAATTTTATGAGTTTAAGCCAGCCTAGATGTTATCAACTGGCATCTAATTTTAAAAACATTTGGTTATTTAATTGTTTTTGGCAATATTACTCAACACATCAGGAAGAGTGAGGAGTCAAGGTGGGAGATCAGGTTTGGGTGACTAAATTGCCTTCTTGTCATTTTCTACTGAGATCCAATATACTTTTCAAGTCTTTGAGACAGTTTTGTGCAGAACTGGTGATTTAAATATGCAAATATTCACCGAACAGTTAAGAGTATAATATTGGTGACTGTGCTACGCCCAAAAGTTGCGGCACGTGTTTGGGGTGTGAAATATCAAATCTGGAATTCATTCTGTGTGTTAGATCATGGACTTCTGGTTTTGAAGTACAGACCCTTCTGGAGTGAATATCTATCTTAACATCTTTTGCTAAATGCTGTAATACACTTTAATTAAAAGCAAAGTAATGCTCTGAGCCCCCCTCCCTCAACAGCTGCCTAAATAGTTATTAAAGTGCTAATTATACTTGTAGCTAGTAAATGGTTTTAAATAGCTACATAATTATTAAGTATACTTAAATGCTACTATGTAAGTTACTGCTAGATCGCGAAGAGGATTTTTGGTAGCTACTAAAACAAGAGTTTTCTTGCTCTTTTTTTCTGAACATGTTGTGCATTGTGATCAGTGTTTGACCTTTGCATCTAAATAAAAGTCTAAATCTAGACTCCTTATTTATTACTTCTGTATTGTTCCCTTTAGCTTTTGTTTTCATGTATGAATTGCTTATAGGACTTGTTAAAGTTTTTGCTGCTGGATCTTATTTTGATGTCAAGACACAGTGGTTTGAGATCAGCTTGAACCACCTCTTCTTTTCGACAGTATCTTGCATCTTTATTAATTTGATTTTGTTTTTGTTGTCAATATAATGTTCCTATGCTGTTTAAGAGAATAGAGAACTGTGGTTCACCATATGTGCACCAAAATTTCAAAAAGGAATACTGAAATTTGTGGGCAAACTAAAGCTTCCTATTTTAAAAAAAGTGCATAGGATGAGTGACCCCTTCAATTTAAAGAACATCTCAGAAAGTAATTGTTAGCGTTTGGGCTGAAGTGCTCAAGATTTTGTCAGAAGGTTACTTTTGGTGTGCAGTGTATGGATGAAAGCCTAGTATTCATGATAGTTAATAAATTCCCATTGCAAATTGTGTAAAGTTCATCATCTAACTTAGTGTGGAGTTGACAGTACAGACTTGTGCAAGGCAGTTCTTTATGCTTAATAAACTTATCAAGTACAGAAGGTGGACTATGTTGTTTATATTCACCTGACAACAAGTTAATGCTGTTGATAGTACCTGGATTTATTTGTTAAATATGGCAACTCTATCTGCATGGGGATTTTCTGTGACCTTGATTGACACTGGGTTTAGTTATAGAGCTGTATGACTTGGTTATCCTACGAAGTACTTCATTGTGCTCTAGACATTTGATGTTCATTAAGATTTGTTTATTACACTTAAAAATGTATTATTTTGTTATTTGTTGGTTTCTAGCTAGTTTGAAAGAAATATTAATGCTGCTTTCAATAAATAAATATTCTGGTTTGTTCAACTTCTTTTCAGAAACTATTTTGTCAGACTTTTGTCAAGGTACAAAGTTCTCTTGTGTAACTGGGAGCTCACCTGTAATGTGATTGCTATATATATGTTAAGCTTCATACGACAGATCAAGTTGCTTCACAGAGATTTTTCTCAGAGAACTGTACATGCATGCAAATATGAGTTTTGGAGAGAAAAGATACTCCTCTCTTTCTTGCACATTCAAGACTAAATCTATAAGCTGCTCATGATTCAATAGCCATGAACTTAGTGTGTTCCCATTGCAAACTGTATGCTTGCTCCAGTTTGTATGGTATCTGCTTGCACTATGTTAAGTAGTATAGCTTAATTAAGCTGGAATGTAGCTTTCTTTTAGGGAGGTATATATATGAAATATGAACATTCCTGTATTAGAGCAAACCAAACTTTTTTTGCTTTTAAATTTGCTTTAGTCATGTTTGTATTTTTTCTAATTGCTGTTGTCACTTTATATCAAGGAGGAGGGGGAAATTTCCCAAAACAAAGTTTATGTTTTATGAAACCATGTTCTGTGTGCTGGAATAAATCTCAGTACTTACTTAGTTACTAAATGTAAACTATTGTAATTGTAACTTCTGTTGTTCATCTCTATTTTCTTAACTCTAGCTTATTTTAAACCTCAGTCTTTTACTATGAGGAGATTATACATACTTGTAAGAATAGGTAGATCAAATTATAACTGTTACTATTAGTATTGCTGTTTGACCTGAAACTAATATGCAAATATGATAGTTCAGTTGCTTAAGTCTAAGGTGGTAAATTTTCTGAGTTTTGTTTAAATCTGCCTGATCATTTAATGGCTGAGATCATTTAAGATATATCCTAAAATAAAACAGTAAAACACCTTGTCACGTTAAATCTGAAGGGGTTCAAAGTAAATTAAACACTAATTACTGATTAGTGATTATGTGTGATGGGTTAGCCCTTGGGTGGGGGCCAAACCACACACACCCGCTCACACAATTCCCACCCCCATCCGAGGCTAGGGGAGAGAGTTAAAGGGGTAGTACGTAAAGGTAGTACGTTCTGACTGGGCAGGACCAGCCCAACTGGCAGATTATCTAGTGTTCACTAGCCAAGTGGCTTTTGCTAAATGTGTATCCCAGTTTTTGGGGTAAATGGAAAAAAAAACTCGTGGGTTGAGATAAGGACAATTTAATAACTAAACTACAATAATATTGAAAATAATACTGTATTCAAATATACAAATAACTGATACACAGTGATACTTTCCCCCCCGCCCCGCCCCGATGACCAAGGGCTCAACCTGTTCCTGGCTAACGATCCCGGAGAAGGGAGAGTCTGAGTGATACACAGTTATACTGCTCCCCCACCCGATGATAAAGACTCAGCCTGTTCCCGGCTAACGATCCCGAAACAGGGGGAGTCGACCCCAGGGCAGGGACGGGTCCCGAAACCTCCCAGAGCAGGGGGGAGGGTCCCGAAACTCACAGAACAGAGATGACAGTCCGAGTGTCCCAGACCAAGAGCCGACCGGGTCATGGAGGGGGGAAAGGCCTTGGGAGAGCGATCCGGAGCCAGAAGAGACCGAAACCGAAAGGCACCGGAACCAAGAAGCGAAGGTCTTCCGGGGGTCCTCACCTATATACTGAGCATGGCGTGTGTGTTATAGAATAGATTATTGGTCACTCTGGTTCTCAGTCTAGTAACTGAAGAACAAATCCTGGGCTAGTATCTGGGGCTGTGCCCTCCCATCCCCCCTGCCCTGTCTGCAACGAGCGAAGAGGCTGAGCGACCTTGAGTATCCTGGCAACAATATAAACATTCCTTCCTTATCAACTTTCTTCTAAACATAAATCCAAAACACAGCCTCTTGCTAGCTATTATGAGGAAAGTTAACTCTGTCTCTGCTTAACCCAGGACATGATGTCATATCAATGTAATATGTTTTTTCGTAAATTTTATGTAAGCATTCCTTTTGTAGTCAACAAGATTAATCGCTTAACAAAAACTTAATGAAGATCAGGGATTATAATTTACACTGTCATTTTCTAACAGAAATAGTACTGGTCAGTTACATGTCTTTGGCTCTGCTGTACTTTAGATTTTTCAGTAAGTTTTCAATATATATTTCTGTCTTCCTATAAATTATTCTTTAATTTGATGTGAGATATGTGAAATCAGTTTAATGTCTCGTGTCGTGTTTTTGCATCACATCTTTTTGTTCTCTATCAAAATACTTTTTTAAAAACTATTTATGTATGCCATTTTGCCGTTCTGCTTCCTCCTGTCTTCACCATAGCAACCAGAGGTTGGTGCATTTCTTGGATCTTTTTTCAACCTGTATTATGTCTTGTATTACCTCAACCTTTGTATATTTAAAAAAGATTCCAAACTTTTTTTTTTATTCCTGCTAGAAACAGGTCTTAACATCATATTGAATAACTTACTAGTTTATGCTTCTCTGTAAACCTTGCAACCTCCGCTTTTTGATACATAGAGGTAGATATTCTATGGTTTTAAAAACTATGAAGCTAAGAATCTTTTTTTTTTTTCTCCCTCCTTCTTTGTGTTGCAGTTTAGAACTGTGATTTCAGACCTGTTTCGAATATTTGCTTAAAAATCTAATGTTTATTATGTGTTGAAAGTAACGGCTATGCAGCTTTAGGTATAGATTTTTTTTTTTTATTTCAAAAGTCACTGCAACAGTAACATTTTTTTAAAAACTATGAAGCTAAGAATCTTTTTTTTTTTTCTCCCTCCTTCTTTGTGTTGCAGTTTAGAACTGTGATTTCAGACCTGTTTCGAATATTTGCTTAAAAATCTAATGTTTATTATGTGTTGAAAGTAACGGCTATGCAGCTTTAGGTATAGATTTTTTTTTTTTATTTCAAAAGTCTCTGCAACAGTAACATTTTTAAAAACTATTCTTTTCTGTTATGGTTAACTTGTGGTTTTAAATATACCATAGAGAATTACCGAAATACTATCTTCATACTTTCTATGAAGCAATATCATCTTAAACCAAAGTATCAGTTCTTCTCAGAAAAGGCTTGTATTGTGATAGTTCTCCAGAATAAAATGATAAGGTAATATTTTGTAGATTTCTTTAATACATGAAAAAGGATTTGTTTTTCTACCAACCTGCAGATAACATATAGGTCATATTTTAGAAATAGGTATGCTTCTATACAAGAATACTAATACTAATACTAATAGCTTTGAGTATCCATTGACAAAAGCATAGATTATATTTGTGAGTGCCATGTATAGTCAATTTAGATGTATGTGTTCATTTAGAATTAACTGGACAAAAAAAAATAATACTTCTAAATATTGAACAGCCATGTTCTTATTTGTTTATTATTTGTAGCTTACGTACTTGCAACTATTTTCAGAAAGTAGATGCAAGAAGTGAAATCTGTGGATCATCTTTACGGTGAGATAGCTTTAGTACGTAGAGTTGTCGTGTGAAGCCTCAGTATATTCTAGATCTCATTAAAACTGAAAAAGTGGATTGATAGGGAAATTCTAGATGTAATGTGCGTGTTCCAGCCACTTACTAATGAAGGGATTATGTTGGTACTGATGATCAACAATAACAAAAAAATTGATGTTATAGAGCTAGAATAATGAGCTTGTGGATTTCTAGTCTCAAAGTCCTATTTTTCAAGTGGATAGTGTGGATAACCATCCCTTCCCAATGTTTGCTTTGAGATGGCACTGAATATAGTTCATTTTGGAAATTGCAATGGCACGAACTCTCCAATATTTGGGGACATAATTTTTGAAACATTTATCTATCTTTTTGACTTTTAATGTAATGGCAGTTTCACATGCTTGAAGCTTTATGGAAAGAAATACAGCTAGAAGAACTGGAAAGATTAGAAGTAGAATTTTACATTTCTTCAATGTCTAATACAGTACAGTCCTGGTTATCTGCTACATTAGTGTGAAGTGTTTCAGAGCAGTCACAAAAAATTGAAGTCTCTACTTTGCAGTGGGAAACTGCTGTATGCCCTCCCTCCTTCCTGTTGTAGCACAGTGTAAACACATGTCTGTTCAGGTTGACTGGGCAAAAGTCATTTTGGATCCAACTGCTGAATAAGTTTGAAAAGGCAGCAGCTTCCTATTTTCTTTCTGAGAAACAAAGGCTTAATTTTTTAAGTTGATAGAAAAGATACAATTTGGAATTACTGTCCTGATTTTGAATATCAGTCAAAGCTGTTCTTCTCAGGCCCCTCACCCCAATTATAAAATGTGACATGATAAATATTTTGTTATGACATGGTATCTTTTCTACTGTTCTTGGCCTGAATTTAGCATCAATAAACCAAGTTATTTAAAGCTGGTTCTTAAAAAGGAAATGAAAACCAACTTTTTCTTCAGAGATTCATGGTCTGAACTATGAGTGTCTCCTGCCATATGGAAACAGACCAGTGTATTTGGCTGCGGGCAGAGTTCAGGCCACTTTGTTTCCTGGAGCTCCTCAGTGTTTTGTGCCTATATGCTATCAGAAAAGAGGGAAGGAAGGGCAGGTGAAGAGCTGACAACCTTCACTGATGATTGCATAATGTTTAGAAATCTTGATCTCTGAAGGCAGTAGACAGAACGTTCTTCAAATGAATATGTGATATTCTCCCATTCTTACTGCACCTAATTTTGGGTAGCATTGAGCCATTTTATGGATGCTGCCACGACACTTGTTTTTACATGAGCAGAAGTTTTTCTTTC
>NW_010105584.1:24561-25281 GCF_000699245.1 Pterocles gutturalis | reverse complement strand
ACAGATACTTTTTTTCTTTCCCCAGTGTGGTGTGGTTTTTTTTTTTTTTTTTTTGTGTGGTGTGCTTTCTTACTCAAATTCCCTCCCCAAAGTCTGTCCAGGTAAAATTGTGGTGGGTTATGTATTTGTATCTCTGGATACACTTAAGGTCCGATTGAGCCCTAACACAGGAAATAATTGTAATGAGTAGATGGAATTGCATCTACCTTCTCTTTTCCATAAAGCACTGTTAGCATTGACTTAGTACGGCATCAGTGGACAAAGGAAGAGCAACTGATGTCATCTACCTGGACTTCTGCAAAGCATTTGACGCTGTCCTGCATGACATCCTGGTGGCCAAATTGGAAAAATACGGATTTGAAGGGTAGACCACCATCCATCAAATGGAATGGGCTAGATGGTTGCACTCAGAGAGTTGTGGTCAATGGCTCAATGTCCGAGTGGAGACTGGGGATGAGTGGTGTTCCTCAGGGATTGGTACTGGGACCGGTGCTATTTAACATCTTTGTCGGCAACATGGACAGTGGAATTGAGTGCATGCTCAGCAAGTTTGCAGATGACACCAAGCTGTGTGGTGCAGTCGATATGCTGGAGGGAAGGGATGCCATCCAGAGGGACTTGGAGAGGCTTGAGAGGTGGGCCCATGCCAACCTCATGAAGTTCAACAAAGGCAAATGCAAGGTCCTGGGCAATCCCAAGCACAAATCCAGACTGGGAGGA
>NW_010105584.1:5181-24464 GCF_000699245.1 Pterocles gutturalis | reverse complement strand
CGGATCCTGGGCTGCATCAAGAGGACCGTGACCACAAGGTTGAATGCGGTGTTTCTCCCCCTCAACTCTGCTCTTGTGAGGCCCCACGTGGAGTACTGTGTCCTGGTCTGGGCCCCCCAACACAAGAAGGATGTCGAGCTGTTGGAGAGGGTCTAGAGGAGGGCCATGAAGATGGTCAGAGGGCTGGAATACCTCCTCTGTGAGGACAGGCTGAGGGAGTTGAGGTTGTTCAGCCTAGAGAAGAGAAGGCTCCGGGGGGGACCTTATAGCAGCCTTCCAGTACTTAAAGGGGGCCTACAGGAGAGATGGGGAGGGACTTTTCACAAGGGTATGCAGTGACAGGACGAGGGGTAATGGATTTAAATTGGAAGAGGGCAGATTTAGACTAGATATTAGGAAGAAATTCTTTACTGTGAGGGTGGTGAGATACTGGAACAGGTTGCCTAGAGAAGCTGTGGATGCCCCATCCCTAGAGGTGTTCAAGGCCAGGCTGGATGAGGTTTTGAGCAACCTGGACTAGTGGGAGGCGTCCCTGTCCATAGCAGGGGGGTTGGAACTCGATGATCTTTAAGGTCCTTTCCAGCCCTAACCGTTCTATGATTCTGCGACTTGTTCACAGTCCCATTTTTGAGAGTAATCATGGAAAGTGCAAGAACTATTGATAAACAACTCCCAAGTAGACAGTAAAATGTTTATGAAGCGCAAAAGCAAAAAAACAAACCTAACAAAAACACCAACAAGAGCTAAAATGAAGATTTCTAAATACCCCTCTCTTCTTGCCTTACGTTGGTCAAGTTAAATCAGAACAAAACAACACACTTTCAGTCCATCTGGCATGTGTGTGTTCTGGATTGTAGAGGTCCCAGAAAACTTCATTTACAGATGCATCAGGCAGTGCTACAAGGGACATTGGTGGGATTTAGAATGACTAAGCATTGATTGCCATCTTTATGATAATAATGGTGGTTGTCAGTTGTTTCAAGTGCATTTGTGCTTTTATCAGCTACTCTGTTTGCTGATATTTCTAAACATCATATTGCTTTTGAAAGAACAATATTTATGCAGTTAAACTCCAGGATGCTCTTCCAGGTGAATGATGGCAGAGACCGCATCTGGAATATTGTGTCCAGTTCTGGGCCCCTCAGTTCAAGAGGGACAGGGAACTGCTGGAGAGAGTCCAGCGCAGAGCCACAAAGATGATTAAGGGAATGGAGCATCTCCCTTATGAGGAAAGGCTGAGGGAGCTGGGTCTCTTTAGCCTGGAAAAGAGGAGACTGAGGGGTGACCTAATCAATGTTTATAAATATGTAAAGGGTGAGTGTCAGGAGGATGGAGCCAGGCTCTTCTCTGTGACATCTAGTGATAGGACAAGGGGCAATGGGTTCAAGCTGGAACATAGGAGGTTCCGCTTGAGTATGAGGAAAAACTTCTTTACAGTGAGGGTGACAGAGCACTGGAACAGGCTGCCCAGAGAGGTTGTGGAGTCTCCTTCTCTGGAGACATTCAAAGCCCGCCTGGATGCGTTCTTGTGTGATCTGATCTAGGTGTCCTGCTCCGGCAGGGGGATTGGACTAGATGATCTTTCGAGGTCCCTTCCAATCTCTAACATTCTGTGATTCTGTGAGTAGAACTTCTTGTTACCCACCGTATGAATGCCTATATAGACAACTATTTGAGAGAGAGAGATGAATTGTCAGTAATTGGAATTCATTGAGAAATGTTATCTATGCGTACATATGCAACCTTTCTATTTCTGAATTAGTGAGGATGAAAGTGAAGATCATGCACCACACTTATATGGCAACATGCTTGTCTTTGTGGAAGGACACGTAGAAAGGAACATGGTGACTTACTATGTACCTTGAGAAATGGCAGTGGCAAAAATACCGTGGTATACTTGTGTTCTTATGCTAGAAACTATAACTGAGATTTTTTTATCCAGACATACATGTGCAAAGAATTTCAGTTACTGACAAATAACTTTTTCTCCTCAAAGTAATACTGGCATCACAGTATTGATGTGCTTTTTTCACTCGGTGCTGCCTTTGGGAGGTGGATGCTACAGAAAACAATTTATTGATGAACAACTTGTTTTAAACTGCACCTGAAATCTTTCCTGTTTCCTGAAGGATGCTTACTACTGTTTGTTTAATGCAGAAAGGAAAACTAGGTTTTGTGCTCTCTCTATTTTTGGTGTTTTTTTTTTTTTTTTTAATGGTGCTTGTCCAACATTCTTTCTGGAACAGACACATTGCTCTGTCTACCTAGCTGTTGTTATGTATGCTCGCTCTTATGGCAGCGGGAAATTGTAATTTAAATTTTTTTAGTTAAAAAATATTTTTATTCTTAGCTAATTACTTTGTGGATAAATTCATGTCACTAGCTGTTGCTGCAGTCCCATGTATTAACTTATTCCAAAGTCAAGAATTTGGGCAGGTTTTTTTCTGCATCTGAAGCCAACCTTGCTATTGAAAATCTGCTTTCATTTTTATAGCTCTTTTTTCATTAACAAAGTTATTTTTTTTTTATCATAGTAAAAAAAAAACCCGAGTAATTTCTGCAGATATCTGTCACTTAACAATAATAAGAAGAGAAAACACTTTTTTATCATTGTCATAGTTTAGAAGGCCAGAGGACAGTTTTTTGTTAAACACCTGGTGGGCTGAGGCAGGGACAGGGAGGGTTTCACTCACCACTTAGGGTCATGGGCAAGAAACCGACATGACTTGGGAAGAACAAGAAAAACAATTGAATTTATTAACTATTTACAACAAGAAGCAAGATAATGAGAGAGAGAAACCACATCTTAAAAAGGCACTTATCCCCCACTCCTCCCTTCTTCCCAAGGCCCAAAAGCTTTGTTCTGTACCTTCTCCCCCCTGGCGGCACAGGGGGGCAGGGAATGGGGGGTGCAGTCAGTCTGCCGCTCATTCCTCCTCAGGGGAGGGCTCCTTACAGGCTTTCCTGGCTCCAGCATGGGGTCCCTTCTCACAGGAGAGTCCTTCTCAAACTGCTCCAACGTTAGTCCTTCCCACACAGGGTCACAGTCACCCAACGACTGCTCAGCTCCGGCATGGGTTTCTCCAAAAAATCCAACGTGCAGTCCATCCACGGCTGCATCTTCTCATGGGCTGCACCAAGGGACAAACCGTGCTTCACCATGAATCTTCACCACGCTGCAGGGGAAATCCCAGGCATGTCTCCTTCCTCTTGCTTCTTTTCTCTGACCAGAGTGTCGGCGTAGTCGTCTTTCTCAGATCCTGCTTCTCTCTCCGCCGCAGATCTTTCATCGGCTCCCAGGAAAACAGACTCTTGGGCGAGCCATGGCGGAGGCTTGGGCTACGGCAGGTCAGTTCACAGAAGCCAGGCAGGCGGCTGGATGGCTGGGCCGGTCCACCCAGGTTGGGCCCTGCCCAGGGCCACACCAACCCCGTTGTTCTGTGCCCCCTCTTCAATATGTTATTCGCAGAGGCGCCGATTGGCTCAGCCCTGGCCTGGGGTGGGTCCAGCCTGGAGCTGGGGAAACATCCAGCAGTTTCTCACAGGGGCTAGGTCGGTGGTACTGCTTCCCCCACTTCCCTCCAGCTACTGAAACCTTGGAGCTGGGGGTGGGGGTGAACCCTTAGCAGTCACTTACAGGGGCCACCACTGCAGCCCCTCCCTTGCTACCAAAGCAGACTTGGAGCTTGGGGAACTCTTAGCAGGTACTTACATGAGCCATTACTCTGGCCTCTCCCTGCTTCCAGAAAAACCCACCACACAAAAACACAACAATCATGAAGGCAGCCTTCTAACTATGAATAATTTTTAACAGATAATGTTTTTCTAGATATGGAGATTATTCAATGGAGCACTTCCATTTCAACAACTTCATCAGAAACTAGAGATCGATGTAGAGAAAGTTATCCTCTGACTTTAAAAAGGTTGAGTTTTGGGGCAGGAAAAGCAAGAGATAATGCAGCACTGAAGTGTTTCTTGTAGAAAAGACATCAAACATGATCAGCACACAACCATTTGTTAACAGAGACAGACATTTAAAGGATTTTTTTAACATTTTTTTTTTTTATAAGTAATCTTGTTAGTTGTTTTGTACTATTAGGACGTTATCATACCATAATCTGTTCTAGGTGGGTATAGTGTTTTGTCACAGAAAGGCAGATATATGTTGGATTTTCTACTGGTAATTCCTTTTTTCAATTTCAGCAAATTGTGTTTGGATTTTTGGGGGAGACCAGAAGATTGGGGGATAGCTTTTTTCTTACCCCGGAGAAAGAACAATATTAAGAAAACCAGGAGCTTTATCTTACTTTAGCTTGTTATGGGATGAAAATATACCACTGTGTGTATATATATATATATGTATACACAGTTGGTTTCTTCTGTGGTTTGTTTTAGCATTGTGTACTTGATCTGAATTATTTTGTTATTTTCTTAAATATTATACTGATTTTCTTTCAAAGGAGTACAGTAAAGTTACGATCAGAGTTTTGTAAAGATGGTTTGTAATTTGTGAGTTGCATGAATTATTCTTGTTATTGTATTAGCATTTAAATTAGATAATAATGAATGGCAACCTAAGCTTCAGTTTATATCACGTGACACTTTTGTTAATATTACATCTGCTCTTGAGCTCTGAGCTCATGTGTTTCAATATTTGTCATATGATCTGGAGAAATTCCCATCTTAGAAAATACAATGCAATTGGATTGTTAAAGCCTAAAATATTTTCTCTAGCTTCTAATTAAATGTATTCTTTTTAAATCTGCTGAACAGAACAGCTGACTTCTTAAACTAATTGTAATTCATTGATGCACCCTATAATCTATAAGAACGTTCACCTCTGCACTGTTCCTGTCCAGCTGTTGTCTTGAACAATTATCAGCAAGTTATTGTTCCGGTATGAACCATGTCATGCTTGAAAGTGAGATGAAAAAAATTAATGAGAGCGCATGAATGCTGGCTGATGAAGGTTAAGTAGATACAGTTAGGCTCTCTGAATTCTTTACTATGACTGTTGAGATTTAGGCAATGTACTCTAATGAGACCACACTAGCAAATGCGCTGATTGACAGCTCTTGATTTAGCAATTAAAAATTTTGTCTGAAGCGTTATTTTGTGTTAACCTAATACTTGGGTTGCTTGTGCACATAAGGATCTTGAGTTTAACTTATACTATGCAGCACAATTCTTTTCCTCTTTATTCAGTTATATAAAGTCATTTCTCTGCTTTTATGAGGAAGAGTGTATATAATTTTTAGTGAGAATTGCAAAAGAATCATGCATGATTTAGTAGTTATAGCAAGGGAATGCTGAGGGGTTTTATATTTATTTTTTTCTGGGAAAAAAGACTTATTACCTTTTCTTTAAGTTAATTTCAAAAATCACAGAGGACTTTGTGCTGTAGATTCGTTAGTCCAGTATCAATGATAAGCAGAAATACTGAACAGTTTTTCAAGCAAAATGATAATCAAACATACAGAGGTAGTTTACTTTAAGAAAAAAAAAAAAAAAAAGATGTGTGTGTGTCAGATTCAGCATATGAAAAGTAAACTATGCCAGACAGTTGATAAAATTTTATATCTTTTTAGAGATTGTAATTTTTTTAATCAACGTAAATGTGATAGATTTAACCTCTAGACTGTGAGACTGTTCACGAAAAGTGGAATTAATTGCAGACTTGTAAAACAGATAAATTCAAGAAGAGGTGTGGAATATTGAAAAAGGATGCATTGGACTATGAGGCTATTAGGATCAGTTTTGAGAATAGTTATTTATTAAATATTCTCAGTGGTTTGTTGCGTATGTTAAGAGAAGGCTGAACTTGATGATGGCAGTGTTCGGAGGCATTCTCAAGTTGAAGGAGATTAGGATGTCACAGGTAAGAAACTGGATGAGCAGTAAATATACAGTTAAATTTGGGAACAAAGCCAAATACTTAAGTATGATTGGCAAAATTTGCTGTTACTTTTAAGTCCATCAATTCTGAAAGAACTTGTTCTAGTTAAGTACATTTCAAGCCATCTCAAGATATTTATACTGCCTATATGGTCTACAAAGTAAGAACTCTTTTGTACGAAAAACCTTAATCCGTAACTTCACTTGTCTGTATTTAAACAGAACTTTTGTCATATAGCGAAGAAATTTCAGCATGTTCAATTCCTTGTTCACATTGCTAAATGCTACTGTGTTTGCCTAACTGATGTTTAACAGCATGCTACTTAGTCCAAAGCGTCTGTGTCTGATGTTGGGAGGAAGAAATGGGATGGGATGGAGGGGGAGGAGTAGAGATTGCTGGATAGGAAGAGTAACTAGTATACTTTATGTTAAAGGAGCCAGTAACATGTTTCTTGCTATCTTTGTGTAGCCTTGCTAGCATCCATCTGCTAATACTTTCTTACGGAGACCTATAGCAGCTGACCGACCACTTCCAAAGATGCAGAGTACTGGTGCTGTTTGAGAACAGAGAGTGTGAGTGCAGTGTACGTATGTTACAAGAAAGCAAAAGACCTGTTAATAAATGATCTGAGAAAGAAGCTGTCTGAAATAAACTGGCACTTGTCCAGTCTATTCCAATACATTTTATATTGTGTAAGAGCATAACATAGACTTTGCCTTTCCTTTCTGTCGGGGTACCAGAGCCTAAACTAAGAGGTGCTTATGCCTGAAATTTAACAGTGTGAACACAAGCTTTAGGTTAGCTCTACAATCTGTGATTTTTACTTGGGTTTATATACATGTATGTAAATATATGTATGTATCAGTTGTTTACAAAAAAAAAAAAAAAAAAAAAAAAAAAAAAAAATAAGGGAAGAAGAGCAGAACAAATCCTGGATTTCACAGAAGTGTTTCCAGTAGGGAAGCTTTGTCATTAATATGTTTACAAGTCACGCTTTGTAATGTGACTTTCAGTTCTATTGTCCCAGACTCAAGACAGATTAAATCACAGATGCATAGAAGCTGCTGGTATCAGGTGAAGAGATTAAATGGATTTGAAATCTTTAATTAAAAAAAAGCCCAAAGATCATGTTGTAGTGCTAAGATATTTTCTTATTCTTTTAGAAGAGAATTAGGGAGGGAAAAGAACTGTTTAAACCAAGAGAAATAGCTATAAACTAGTCATGAATAAATTTAAACAGCAGATCGGTTCCAATCAACTAGATCAGAGAGGTTCAGGCAGACTTATCTTGTGAATGCATCTTTAAGAAAAAGAGCTCAGTATTTTGAAGGTAGACTTAACAAAAATATGAAAAATGTATATGCTGTGCTTTCATATAGCAGTGACCTTGTCTTTGAACCATGACAGTTCCAATTTTACATTTATTAAATGACACTATAGTTAGTATTATTGTTGCAAAAATTTACAAGTAAGAGATAGACTTTCTTTCCTTCATCTTCTCTTCCCTGTCACCATACACTATGTAAGATAAATGTTTATGAGCAGGTGCAGCATTATTGTGTGAGGAAGAGGTTGGGCTGCAGATGGCAGGATGGGAAATCCCCAGGGATTCGTCTGTTTCTTGACATGTCTCTGGGTTTTCCCAGCTTCTAGGGACTGTAACAATGAGTAAGAAGTCTTGCTTGAACCTGAAGGTTCAAACCCAGGTGTCTGACCTGCAAGTCCACTGCTACTTTCAGGTTGCCATTCAGCGTAAAGCCATCATCTTGGAGATCTAGAGATACGGCAATACCTGGTTGTGCAGTGGTGTTTGATGTCTTAGGTTGGTAGAAATGACCCATCCAGATCTCCAGGCATACTTCAGGTGCTTTGAGGTTCTTCAAGGTCTGGTGTGAGGAAGTGTGATTTATTATCTCTGATGTCCTTGGCTTCCTGCCACTTGTGTAACTTGGCAGTCTGCTGCTGACCGTGGCTTCCTCATTCAGTTTCATTCAAGATATGCCAGCTCCCCTTGTAATTCCAGTTTGCTTTTCTCTTCCCCTCTGCCCTTTCAGTTTGGAGTCCCATTTACTGCTGTTTCTTCCCACAAATTAATGACCTTTGCAACTTAGTACTGCCCCCACCTTTTTGGTATGTGAGGCACTGACAGTGCTGTGAGGTGACAGTGGTAGATTAGTAAGTGGTTTTTTTTTGTCCCTCTCATGTCAGATCATTCATACCTGCCCTTGCACTCCTCAGGCTCTTGCTGCCATGTCCTTTTTTTTGCACAGTCACTTGATGAGTTAGATTGAAAGCCTGATACAGTGTTTCCCTGCTGAAAATATCTTGAATTGTTTTGAGATCAGAGGTTAATAAAATAGTTAAAAATAACATCAGAACACATAGAGTACTCTTTGAAAATCTGTCTTCAGTGAAAGTACTTACAAAAGCATACTGTACAATGCAGTACGTGTTCTGTGATGAAATGACTTTTACATAATAACTAGTACAAATTGTCTTTTTTGTGAGTTCCTTGAGATATTGTTCATCTATAAGGATATGTAGTAAAACACTGATTTTTGAGAGCTGAGTGCTGGTAAGACTATACAACATTCCATGAATTTATGAAGTGGAATTAAAACCATAGTTTGAAGGAAGGAGATGAGATTTTAATGGAATAATATTTCTGTCAAAAGTATGTCTTCAACTTAGCTGTACATATAGATGGTACTTGTTAACTTTAAATTTTACCATAACAAAGATCAAATCAACTATGAAAAGTGTTTATCTTATTAAGGTGTTATAGTCTAATGTTCTGAGAGAAACAACCCTTAAGTAAAAAGAAATGTTTAATTGAAAATGTGTGACTTTTATTTGTAATTTAATGTGGTAGCCAATCTGTCGTGAGTCTCTTTTGTGCCATATTTCAGTGACAGGTGAACCAGGTGCTGTTAGATGGCGGGGTCCAATTCTCTTTGTTGTTTGACATGAGTGTTTACGTGTCTGTGCAGTGAATTGGGACAGGCAACTGTCACAACTGAAAACTAGCTTCTGCCATTCACTATTCAGATAAGTACGCTGGTCAGTATCAAGTCTCAGGAAGAAGGGTGGAACAGCCTCTTTCAGATGCAGTGCCAGCTTCTGCTCAACTAGGATCGTGGGATGGTGCTCTGAGCAGCTGAGCAGATGTGTCAGTTCACTGATACTAAAGGGCCTGACTTCTGACTGCTCAGGTTTACGTGATCTGCCCCACTCTGGTGCTTGTTAGATTATTCCACAAGCTGATCAAACTTGCTATTTTGATAGAAAACTACCCGCTATTTTGTTTTTTTTTTTTTCTTGATAATTTTTCTGTAATTCTAGTGAGTTGAAGAACTTTTTGAAGCACAATTATTAGGCTGCTGTCTTTTTCAGAAACGGTAGAAATATACAGCCAAGAGAAAAGCTGAGTGTGTGACGGGAGGAATGGATTCCCATCTGTTACCAGAAGTGCTCTCATTTGTCTGCATACTATGATTTGTGTAATCATAGAATCACAGAATAGTTTGGTTTGGAAGGGACCTTTAAAGGTCATCTGGTACAACCCCTCTACAATGAGCAGGGTCATCTTCAACTAGATCAGGTTGCTCAGTAACCTGTCCAACCTGACCTTGAATGTTTCCAGGGATGGGGCATCTACAGCTGCTCTGGGCAACCTGTTCCAGTGTTTCACCTCCCTCATTGTTAAAATTCTTCCTTATATGTAGTCTGAATCTACCCTCTCTTAGTTGGAAACCATTAACCCTTGTCCGATCACAACAGGCCCTACTAAAACATTTGTCCCCATCTTTCTTATAAGCCCCCTTTAAGTACTGAAAGGCTGCAATTAGGGCTCTCTGGGGCCTTGTCTTCTGCAGGCTGAATAAGCCCAACTCTCTTAGCCTGTCCTCACGGGAGGGGTGTTCCACCCCTCTGATGATTTTTTGAGGCCTTCCTCTGGACCCGCTCCAACAGGTCCATGTCTTTATTGCACTGAGGGCCCCAGAGCTGGACGTAGAATTCCAGGCGGGGTCTCACGAGAGTGGAGTAGAGGGAGAGAATCACCTCCCTCAACCTGCTGGTCACGCTTCTTTTGTTGCCAGATGCAGTTTAATTAAGAGCCTGTGCCACATTGCCAGCTCATGTCCAGCTTTTCATCCACCAGTACCCCTGAGTCCTTCTCAGCAGGGCTGCTCTCAATCCCTTCATCTCACAATCTTTATTGATGATCAGTTGCCCTGATCCATGTGCAGGACCTTGTAGTTGAGCCTCGTGAAGTTCACATGGGCCCACCTCTCAAGCCTGTCCAGGTTCCTCTGGATGGCTTCCCATCCCTCAGGCACGTCAACTGTACCACTCGTCTTGGTGTTGTCTGCAAATTTGCTGAGAGTGCACTTGATCCCACTGTCTATGTAAGTGATGAAGATATTAAACAGTACTGGTCTCAGTACGGACCCCTGAGGGACACCACTCATCACTGATCTCCATCTGGGCATTAAGCCATTGACCACTACTCTCTGGATGTGACCATACAGCCAATTCCTTTTCCATCAAACAATCCATCCATCAAGTCTGTATCTGTCCTATTTAGAGAGAATGATGTTGTGGGGACCATCTCAAAGGCCTTACAGAAGTCCACAGAGGTGAGGCTGACAGGGTTCTCCTTTCTACTTTCTAAAAATGGGTGCAATGTTTTCCTTTTTCCGGTCATCAGGGACTTGACTTGACTGCCATGACTTTTCAAATATCACGGAGAGTGGCTTGGCAGCTACATCAGCCAATTCCCTCAGGACTCTCCTCATGTCCTGTAGACATGTATGTTCAGGTTCCTCAGGTGGTTGTGAACCTGATCTTCTCTGTCTTGCAGTCTATCCACTTGAGAGGTGTAGGAACAGAGGTTGCTCGTGAAGATGGAGGCAAAGGTGAAGAAAGAAAGTTGTTGAATGCCTCAGCCTTATCCTCGTCTCTTATCAGTTTGCCAGTTGTGTTCGTCAATGGGGGTACACTTTCTTTGACCTTCCCTTTCTGGCTGACATACCTGTAGAAGCCATTCTTATTATTCTTCGTATCCCCATGCTGGTCTCTTGCCTTCCTTTCCTGATTTCTGACACCTGGGGATTGAGAGTTCTTGTGCTCTATGGAAAGCATCCTTAAAGATCTGCCAGCTCTGTTCTGCTCCCCTATCCCTGAGAGTAGTTTCCCAGGGGGTCCTGTTGACTAACTCCTTGATCAGCTGGAAGTCTGCTTTCCTAAAATTCAGGGTCCTGACTTTACTCTTTGCCTGACCCATATCCCTCAGGACTGCAAACTCCACCTGTGCAAGATCACTGCAGCCCAGGCTTCCTCCAGTCTTGATATTACCGATTAGCTCACTTGTGCTGGTGACCATCAGGTCCAGTATCGCATCCCCTCTAGCAGGGCTATCTGTTACCTGGCCTAAGAAGTTATCCTCAGTGCACTGCAGCAGTCTCCTGGATTGCCTGTAGCTCACCATGCTACTTTTCCAGCAAATGTCAGGGTGGCTGAAGTCACTCAGCAGGATGAAGCTGCTTCAGTGTTTCCTTTGGTGATCTGTGGAGTTTTCTTAGTACAAACTAATGCTCAAAATTTATTTTTTTTTCCTGATATGTAGACACACATTTGGTGTAAATACTTATTTTTAACTGAGTGGAAAAATTTACATGAGCCAAAGAATAATTCAGAACAAAAAAAAATGTGTTTGAGATAACAATTTTTTTAGTGTCTGATGGTCCAAGTATTTGGATTTAAAGTGAGATATACTTAACACAGCTTTGATAGGAAAATAGTCAGTCTTTCTCAGTATAAAACCTGGGTTTGTGTATTTTAACCAAAGAACATTTTAGCTGATGTACACTGAACAGAGTATTTCACTTCCGTTATATAAAATATGCTCTTTGCTAGCAAACTCTTAAATCTCAAAACAGATGTTGTCTTTCAGCTTTATCTGTCAAAGATTGCTATCTGAACAATGAATGTATTTCATATTTATAAAAAAGGTATTTCAACTGTAAATATATATAGTGGACTTCTTGAGTACCTTGCTGGAACTCACTCTAGAACTGTAATCCTCCAAATTTTTTTCATTCTTTAGGGTGGAACAGCATATGACTTTAAAGACTGGTAGTAGTACAAGGAAGAGAATTTGTTTATGTTCTGTATATACTGCATAAAACCAAGACAAAAAAGGAGATTGATAAATTTATGGACATAAAGCTGTCCATATTATGTCTTAACTGGTAAGCATGCAGTATGTGCAATAATAGAAATATATCAGACCAGGTCTATCTAAACCTTTGAGGGCAATTAGGTCATTTGAAAGCAATGTCATTGTGTGTTCTCATTACTTATAGCTGAAGTCAGTCTATTTTTTTTTTTTTCTGTTTTGAAAAGTATTCTGATGTCTCTTTCTTTTGTACTTTACAGTATGTGTCTGAAGCACAAGTTTTCTTGATAATTAAATCAATGTAGTGAATAATTAAGATTTTTTTCAGTAATGATTTTCAGACTAGTATAGCTTGCGGTTTTTTTTTTTTGTTTTTTTTTTTTTTTGTTTAAGAATTGCAGATTTAAGGAGTGGAAGCTTTAAACAGGAAATGTAGGACAGTTCCACTTTTTTTTTTTTGTTCGTTTATCCCTCTCTTACATTCTGTTTTGTGGGGTTCACAGCTGAAAACTTGTAAAATTGTAGCCTTTAGGCACTTGAATTCTTCTCTGAAATTTTTAGAGTGGAACACTTGACACTGACTTTGAAGGGAATATGCAAAAGAGGCTAGGCAAGAGTTGATTGCTCTAACAGGATAGTTAAGCAGAATAGAGAAGGTTTTTGCAGAACTTAAGAGGAAGAACTAGACCTCCAAAATATATTACACTGTATATATTTTTCTGTATGGGGAGTTGTTTTCTGGCCATAGGAAGTGCCCTGGAGATTCTGTTTTCAAATTGTATTTGACTGGAGAAAATGACCTTAAGAATCTTATTGATCAGGCAGTGATGAAGTAATAATGACACTGATAAAGTAATAATTTGCAAGTAACTTAGGAAGTAAGTTTGACCAATGAGCCTATAAGCGTACTCTTGCTTTCCTTTCATGAAATTAGTTGTTACAGCCTGTTTTCTATTGGAGTGTGAAGAGAAATGGTTAATAATAGGGGTATTTGAAAAAATATGTCCTACTTTTTGTCAGCGTCTGTGTTTTTAAGAATCTACAATGCATAAGCTTATACTTCAGTCTGTAAGGCACTGAAAGTTTTTTTTTTTAGAAACTGTTTAGTGAAGCTGAAAGTGTTTTGATATCAAGCAAACTTATGAGTTATTAGAGGATTAAAAATTGTTTAAATAGTAGTCTTACTTGTAAACAACAACAGAGCATGGTTAGGGAAATACAAATACTGTAGCATATTAATGATATTTAACATATACTGCATAAATTCTATAAGCAGCAGAAGCCACATCTTGGAGTGTCTCTTCTTCATTCAGATCTTACTTAAGAGTGTATGCTTGTATTTAAATTCCAGGGTCTTCAGTATGTTTCGAATGCTGTTCTAGTTCTTACTGCTTTGCTGAGTTAGAGCTAAGGTGTTCAAATTTTCGTGTTAGTGAATTTTCAGGATGGATAAAGACTAAATAAATATACACCACGAAAGTACGATTTACTGCTTCTTGTTTGTCTTCCAAAGAAAAAAAAAGAAAGTTTGAGTAACACTCCTCTTTCCTACTTCCAAGTGCTGAAGCTTAGAATTATTTTTGTTTGTCCAATAGTGAAGTTGCCTCCAAACTGGTCTTTGGGGGGAGCGCTGGGCTGGAGGATAGATTCCAACTTGCATGGTCAGTAGAGGAAGTTTTACAGTAGGTCTTTAAAGTGGACAGTAACAGATTGCTAAGACCAGCTGCTATTCACCCTGGCCTTCTAAGGGAACTGAAGGATGAAACAGCTGAGCTATGAACTGGCTGTGTAAACTGTTACTTGAAGCTATGCCAGCATCAAAGGAAGCAAGGTGACAAATGTGATGACAGTTTTTAAAAAGGTTTCTGGGCTTTGAGGATCTATGATTAGCAAAGTTGATATCCATGGTGTTGTATATAAATGTTGATATACATGGTATTTTAGATAATAAAGGGTTAAAAGGTTAAAAATTTCATAAATTACTGATCTACTGGCAAAATCTTCAGTCTTGGCAATGGTTGAAAGCAAAAAGGATTTTGGCAACTGCTAGGAAAGAAAAGCAAAGTAATAATTGAAAGAAATGTCACCGTAAAAGTTCAAGCTGTGCCCACATCTTACAAACTTTATGTGGTTTTGTTTCCACTTGCTAATAAAAGTTATAGTAGAGGTACAGAAAAACTGATCAAGATAATCAAAACAAATAAAAGGAAGTCTTTATTTGTACAATGCATACTTAAGAATGGGAACTCTTGTGCTGAATGTTTAAAATTTACTAGGTGTAAAAAGCAATTACAGAAATGTATGGAAGAACAATCTGTTAAGGATTATTAAGTGAAAACATTTTGCCCTGGAACTGAACAACTTCTGAAAGGCAAATATTTACAGACTTGCAAAGAAGTATATGCTTGACTTGTTCTTGTACTTTTACCTATGCATCTTATTTTGATCCCTGAAAGAGGTTGGCTTTTGATCCAATGGGGCGTCGTTATTCTTATGAAGAGGTTTCTGGAGGCAGCAGTCTAGTTGTGATTCCAGTTGCTTTTTTTGGTGGGATCTTGCTCCTTCTGTTGCCTTAATCTACCCTGTGCTGGCTCCTTGTCCAATAAATTTGTGTGGTTCTCCAACTCCTTTCAGATATTGGACCCAAAAAAGCGATGCTGAACAGTTGTCATTCCATTTCACAGGGTAATAAGGAACATTATTGTGCTTCTTGGATAATCTGTGCTCACCTAAGGTGCAACTGCACTCGAGTCCTGTTATTCTGCTTTTGGCAGCTTCTGTCAAGTGGCAGATCAACCTTGTAAGCCCAAACAGCTAAATCTTGATGGTAGGAATATATGGTAAGATGGGGAGGTCTGAAAACTGCAGAATTATGTGTCTACCAGAACTAGACTCTAAATAACTGCTGGGAACATTAGTATGTTTTGCTTTTCCCTTTTCAGCAAACACCATTGTAGCAGAAAGTTTGTGTCAGGCTCCACTTTTTCCTTTCCCCTCCCAGGGAAATAAGTGAAGTTTTAAATCCTTCCAGGAGTTGAATCAATCTTGGTTAAAACTTTAAGTTCTAGTGTGGAGCCAAGCAGGTGTTAAAATTGTAACTAAGAAAAAGATTTTTCTGATTTGTATACACCATATTTTTGAGAGTATTTTAGATAGTTACTTCTTGAGAATTAGGATTTGAGAGTTGATTTTTTTTCTTCAGAATTTTATCAGCTGCTATTAAAAATGTGAGAGCTTAATGTCTTTCGTTTATGAATGAGCTAACATTGTTTGGAAACTATTTAGTCAGTATGGTAACACTTAGGTTTTCAAAATAAAATGAAGACTGTATTTCTACTTTAAAAAACTTTGTGACTTAGTTTAGCTACTTGCCTAATTTCGCAAAAGCAGTACAAACACAAGTCCCTTTGGTTAATCGCTTGCCAGTGTACTAGTTCTTGTCACATGGTATGTCGGCCTATGTCTGTTATTGCTATGTCTTCTTGCAAGTAAGGACTGTATATATCCATCTTAATTACCTGTTTTGTTTTTTTATCTTGCTCCATCTGTTCACGCCATGATTGCACAGTCTTTCAATGGGCAGGATACATGTCCTGGCAACTGTAAAGAATCTAAGCTGAAGTACTTATGCATTTAATGTAACATACATAGAGAAAAATAAAGACTGTAGTAAGTAATATAAAAGGTGCTAAGTGCTAAAACTGTCTGAAAAGATGTTCCAATTTTTTTAAAAAAAATTTTTACAGAGCTCTAAGAGAAAGTATTAGTATATTACACTTGTAAATATAATTACTCTCCAACTCTCCTACCTGTTATATATGCTTCAGTTGTGTTCTCATGCAGAATATATAATTACACAAGTTTAATAGGATGGGTATTTTGTGGTAAATTAAAATATTGAAAAATAGGCTGATTCGTAGAGAAGCTTTGTGTGAAAGTATCTATGAAAATCCTCCAATGAAAGTCAGTCATTGGTTGTATTTAATAGCTGATTATAGAGGCATAAGTTACTTTTTCTGTATTACTTCAGAATAGCCTGTCGGAGATAAAATGCCCGATTCCATTTGTAGCTTTGCTGTTATCAGTAGTGCCAGTTCTTATGTACCCTTGAGTAATTATTTGTGATAAAATCCTCTCTTTTGAATGAGTTATCATGATACATGAGTTTAAGTTATCATGAAGCATGACTGAGTTATCGTGATGTATGCATTAACTGAGCAAATTCGACAGCGGCATTGTCAGTATAGGACAACAGTGCATGTGTGCATGGCTGAAGACATGTTTGAAGGAGGTGAGAAGTGACAATCTCTTACCAACTGCTCAGAAAACAAATGGTAAAACTTAAGAAATATTCAGTAATGCAGCAACTACCATTCCAAAGATATGAGGTACTGATGAATAGATATTGTGAAAAAGGACAGAGGCCTGAATAAACAGGAACTTGGAATACATTGTCACCTTTGCATTATATTTTACGCATATCTATTATAGTGAACATGAAGAAGAGCAAGTACCCATGCTTTCTAGGAGTTTGCAGTCCAACTTGATGTAAAGTAATGGAAGTGTTTTCAGTTTCAAAGCTGACAGGTAAAGCTGTGAAACATTATTTATATTCCTACCATAGTTGGTAGCGTCATACTGATTTTTCAAGTTTCAGATATATGTAGATGTAAAATAATATGGACCGTGAAAGCTTTTTCACAGTGCTTGAAACAGAGTCTGTACCCCATAGAAGAGCTGGATTAGATTATTACGAGTGATGAACAGTCCCTGAGGCTAACAATTGTGTTGTTAAAACCTTAAAGTTGGTTTCTCTCTTTGGAAAGAAGAACGTTTAGCAGCTTCCTGGCCTCTCAGTGTTCAGGCATTCTTCTTATTGCTGTGGGCTCTGCCCAGTATCCTCATTTTATCCTTGTCCTTATAAAAAAACCAAATAGGTGTCTTCAATGATATTGCAGAATGATTTAGATCTAGTTCATAATTTCTTTGCTGTTTTGAAGCAGATTGTTACAAGTAACTGTGCTGGTGAACTCTGCAACTCCATGTGGAATGTGCAAACGGAGCTTGTGGCACCTGTGTAGTGTCACAGATCAGGAAACAGGCTTCTCAGTTTCCTTTGTTGCATGTCATATTGTGGGACAGTAGTTGTGGTGCTGTTAAAACAATCTAGGTCTTCAGAAGGCTGTGTTCTGTCAGCCAAAAGACATGTATTCCTTCTCAGGCCTTTGATTTCGACACTGGTGAGGCCACACCTGGAGTACTGCATCCAGCTTGAGACTCCTCAGTGAAAGAGACATGGACATACTGGGGAAGTCCAACAAAGGGTGACAGAGATGATTAAGGGACTGGAGCATCTCTCCTATGAGGAAAGGCTGAGAGAGCTGTGACTGTTCAGCCTGGAGAAGAGAAGGTTCAGAGGGATCTTATCAATTTATATAAATACATGAAAGAAAGGAGCAAAGAGGATGGCATGAGGCACTTTTCAATGGAGCCCATTGACAGGACCAGAGGCAGTGGGCAGAAACTGAAACACAAGAGATTCTTCTTGAACATCACAAACCACTTTTTTCCCTGTGAGGGTGACTGGGCACTGGCACAGGTTCCCCACAGAGGTTGTGGACTCTTCTTCCATCCTTGGAGATATTTAAAAGCCTCCTGAACACAGTCCTGTGCACCTGGCTCAAGATGACCCTGCTTGAACAGTGGGGTTGGACCAAATGAAAGAGACCTCCAGAGGTCATTCATAACGAAGAACTTTTGTATTTGTTATTTAGCTACAACCTCATCTTCTATTAAAGATCTGTTCCTTTTATTCCAGATAACTATTTAGAGATAAAGAATGCAGGTCTTTCAGTTGAATGTCCTATTATGGGACACAAGCTACGATTTACTTCTAAGAACTAGACTTCTAAAAAGATGTGGTAGGCATGTACTTTCATAATGAGGCTCAGTATGGGTACATCCTTTGAGCCCATGAGCCCAGGTTTGTTCTTTCATTTTTTTCAGTGAAGACAGGCTGCAGGATGACTGTTGTCTTAGCTAAGAGGGTAGGAAAGCTGCAAGGTCTTGTATAATTTTCTGTACGCTGTGTTACTTAGTGACAAAATAACTCTGTTGAGTATTCTGTAGATTTCTGTGTAATGTAGTTTTCAAGTTTAGTCTGAACTAGGAATTCAGACTTTTTAAAATTAATGTTCAGATCTGCATGATTTTTTGGAAGCCTATATTTCAAGGGTATTTTGTTTTTATTCAGCAAGATGATGTATTTCATAAGATTTTTTTTTTTTTTCTTTAGCATACATAGGCACAGACATGATGTTTCTTACACAAAGATTGTTGGTAGCAGATTATATGAAGACCTGTGTCAGAAATGGAAATGTGGATAGCAATTAGTGAATTGTACTCTGCTCTCATGAGACCCCGTCAGGAATATTATATCCAGCTCTGCAGTCCTCAGCACGAGAAAGACATGGACATGTTGGAGCAAGTCCAGAGCAGGGCCATGAAGATGGTCAGAGGGCTGGATTACCTCATATGTGAAGACAGGCCGAGAGAGCTGGGGGTGATCAGCCTGCAGAAAGGAAGGCTCCAAGGAGACCTACTGTCAGCCTACCAGTACTTGAAGGGGGCACACAGGAAAGATTGCGAGACACTCTTTATCAGGGAGTGTTGCAGTAGAATCATAGAATCAGAATGTTTTGGGTTGGAAAGGACCTTCAAGATCATCAAGTTCCAACCCCCCTGCCATGGGCAGGGACACCCTCCACTAGACCAGGTTGCTCAAAGCCTCATCCAGCCTGGCCTTGAACACCTCCAGGGATGGGGCATCCACAACCTCCCCGGGCAGCCTGCTCTTTTATCAGGGAGTGTTGCAGTAGAATCATAGAATCAGAATGTTTTGGGTTGGAAAGGACCTTCAAGATCATCAAGTTCCAACCCCCCTGCCATGGGCAGGGACACCCTCCACTAGACCAGGTTGCTCAAAGCCTCATCCAGCCTGGCCTTGAACACCTCCAGGGATGGGGCATCCACAACCTCCCCGGGCAGCCTGCTCTAGTGTCTCACAATCCTCACAGTGAAAAACTTCTTCCTAATGTCTAGTCTAAATCTACCCTCTTTCAGCTTATACCCATTACCCCTTGTCCTCTCACTACACTCCCTGATCAAGAGTGTTTCCCCATCTCTCCTGTAGGCCCCCTTCAGGTA